>NC_074723.1:18987378-19077378 GCF_947242115.1 Biomphalaria glabrata | reverse complement strand
CCCCCGGGCCCCCACTTGAGGGGGCCCCAAATGAGTGTTTTTACATTAAATATTACGCAAAATGCAGGTACCTCAAAGAGGTGAAGACCCCGGGCCCCCAAATGATGGCAAATTTTTAGCTACGCCACTGCTTAGAATTTGAAAAATACACGACTAGAATTAAAACTGACGCCGCATAAAACAATGAAGAATTGGCTGAGATTCTGAAGAGTACGTGGCGCATGAGAGCACCCTGGTAAAACGCCATTCTCGCTTCTACAATCACCCTTAAGTCTCCAGGGTACGTCTATCAAAGGGAGTACAACTCGGTTCGAGCAACATCGGCTATCTGGCAATGTTATTTACCCGTGAGCAACCTCTGGTGAAACAATCTGACCATCGACCGGCCAACAACAGGGCACAGAAAACAGCCCCATTATTGACTAATGGCGTTTTCACATCATGGCCTTGACCGTACGGGTCGAATCTATGATGTCACGGTGACATTTCTTTGACCCCGATGGCAGTGGGCATGTTTTGTTGAGGTTACAGGGAGATGGGATCAACAATTGACGTATTGTTATACTAAATCATAGCCCATGAGCACGAGTACGTGGATGAAAGGACACACACACATACACAGACACACACACACACTGGTTTAACAATATCGTAATTGCCTACGGTTTATTTTTTCATTTCTATGTCTCTAAAGCTTACAAGCATGCCGATAGGGAAAGAAAAATTGATAATCGTATTCTCGATGTATTTATTTGTAGGTATTTTTAGTTGTGTGCACAAAAATAAGAGAATAGTGTTTGCTTGTTTGATTTGCTTGACAAGTCTCGGACATTCCTCGGTCATGAACAGTATTACGTCCTAGCCAAAACTTTCTAAACGAGTGCAAGGGGTGGGCAGGGTTCTAGTTTGGGGTCATTGTGACCACAGTCCGAAGCCCTAACCAAAATGACCAGACTGCAAGTGCCATGTTTTAAGAATATTTACTCTTGCCTGTTATAGACTCCTTGAGACAACGCTTACCATATTTATAGGGTCTTTGGTCTATATAATAACCGCCCCAAAATTGTAAACTTTTATTCGGTACCAAATGTAAGCATTAATTGCAATCTGTGATATATTACTCAGTTACAACTGTGTGATTGAGGTTTAAATATTTTCAGAAATGTCATCCTAATTTTAACATGAAATGAGCATAACTAAAATAGATGGGACTTTTTTTTATTTACAGCTTCAAAGGAATGGGTCAGTGGCGGGCCACACACCCAATGCGCCTACAACGTCTTCTAATCTTGTGCTATTTGGCAGTTGTGCATCAGCCTCCTTCTGTAACAGAGACATGCGCAAATCTAATTAATCTTTCTTTAAATTTCCAATCTGGAGCCTCTCGGCCAATTAGTCGATCAACGCCTACGATGTTCGACTTCTGTTAGCAGCCGAAAGATGAAAGTAGAAGTCGTGAGAGAACCCTCTGTCCAACGACATCCACTCACGGTACTGCAAGCTTAGAGTTACAATAGAATCTTGTTCTGTGGTCCCGTGGCCAGATTCGTTGCTTACCAGCATTTAGTAAATCGAAACTGCGTGTCAGACTTTGGTGGCCGTCACACCAAACAAGAACAACAACAAAAAGCAGTTGGGGGGGGGGGTGGAGAGGGGGCTGGGGGAACTCAATAATTGAATAAGTTATTTAAAGTGAAAATAGTAAAAGTAGTTCCACCCCTCCCCTTTTCAGACCATTCGGTCTATAGGGCAGAGGATGTTAAGGTCATCTGTTTCTTAGGTCAACGGTTAACGAGCAGGGTGTCATGTGGCCAACACAACGACCAACCGCCTTTACTTTCCCCTTCTTAAGTCAGGTACCCATTAGCAGTTCCCGAAATTCAAGATCAAAGTCTTCACAGAGATCCGAACCCAGGACCCCGCTTAACAACAAATTAAATCAAATAGAGGGAGAAAAGGTAAAGGGAGGGGGAGAAATAAAAAACAAAACAAAAAACAAAACAATGAGAAGACAATAAGTAGGGCAAGAACATTGATTTTAAACATTTGAAAAAAAAAAAAGAGAATGATAAGGAGATATAGTTCATCCATCGTCGTTCGATGATGACCACTTTGTCATCCAGGGGGGCTGAGGGCTTTGCACTGGGGTTTTATGCCTCTTCATGTGGCTGGTGAGACCTATGTGAGTCCGGAATGTTCGGCTGCACACTGGGCAGGTTATTCCAGCTAAAGCTAGTGTCATTGGCCTTGCTTTTTTTCTCTGGCGTTTTTCTTCTGCCAGCGTTTTTCTCTTTTCCTCAGCAACCTGTGCGCCAGTTTTCACAGCGCGACGCCATGGTGCTCTGTCATGTGCCTCTGTCTCCCTGGTGGCTGGGTCTATGCTGAATGCCTTCAGAGAAGCTTTGAGGGTGTCCCTGAGTCGCTTTCTTTGACCGCCTTGCGAGCGCCTTCCTTCGCTTAGTTGGCCATACAAGAGTCGTCTAGGGATGCGGTGGTCTTCTATTCTTTAGACTGGGACTGCATCAGGACTGTGTGGATGCTTTGCAGACCCGCTCTTTAAAGGACTTCAGTATCTGGTATTTTATCTTGCCATTTGACATAAGATAAGAAATAAGATAAGAGATAAGAAATGAAAAGAGACAGTAAAAGAAAGGGAAGGGGGGAAAAGTGAGAGAATGAGACTCTGAGAGAATGTGAGACATAGAAGGAGAGATAGAGAATAAAAGAAAGGAAAGGATCGAGAGGGAAAGAGAGAGAGAAGAAGTAAGACGTAAGAAGTAAGAGAGAGAGATGAATGAGAAATAGAGGTAGGGAGAGGGGAGACGGTGAAATAGAAATGGAGTGAGGGAGAGAGATAGAGAGGAGAGAGAGAGAGAGAGGGAGATATAGTGGGAGATACAAAGCAGGAGAGAAAAAGAAAGAAAGAGAGAGGGTGAGAGAAAGAACGAGGAAGACATTAAAAAGAAGAGGTAGAGACAGACATACAGACGGAAAGAAAGTAAGAATTTACAGGCAGAACTACAAACAACAAAAGGAAAAAGAAAGGAAAGCTAAAAATTTGGTAGAAACGAGGCGATAAGAAACATTTCTTCCTGGGGAGACTATTATCTCAGCAATCGCCACCTTTCTGATCTCATTCTCAATGATTCACTTTCCCTTACAGTCATTTTGATATTTACCTCCCAGTTCCTCTCTCCTCTTGTTTTCCCACGTGCAGAGTTCTACACGACAAAAGTACGAGTCAATAATTCCCTATTTATAGACACTAGCTCATTTCAAAACAAAAAGTTTTGTTTATATTTGTGCAGCAACTGTGTGCGTGTGTGTGTATGGGGGGGGGGAGGGAGGGAAGTTGTTTGAACTCAAAGCGTCTTGTCACATCACTACTCACTCTAAAAGCTCAGTGTTTACTCAGACATACCTAAAATAATAGCATCAGCAGTTTTCAATTCCCATATTATTAGGAAAGTAAATAATGAAGTTAAGTTTTATGTCTCCTCAGGCCTGGAAAGAACAAAAACACAGCGATACTACAGGAGTGCGCTTTGCTTGAATTCTGTTGCCTCGTTCGGAAACTAGTGATACACACTTCTCGTGTGACAATGTTTTACTTTCATGGAAGATTTAAATAAATAGAGACTTTATTGCGTTCGAAATTATCGCCCCTATACTTTATACTATTTTATTTTTTTAATTATATATTCATTCTTGACACCTTTAATATTACAGAATATAACTTCTTCCGCTTACAGCGTCAAGTAATAACTAATTTTGTTGGCATGATTAATTTTTTTAGCGGCCCCCCAAATTGGGATAGACCCTATTAGTTTTGTGTGGTCTGTTTGTCTGTCTGTTAGTCCGTCCCGTTTAGATCTCAGAAACTAAAAGAGAAAATGAAAACCGGACATCATGATATTTTAGATCATTTAAAGTTCTGATCCAGCGGCTACCTTTTTTTCTATTCCGAAAATGAACCATCTAATTTTTAAAATTATATATGCAAGCAGATTTTTCAAAAAATTACACCACGTTTTAATGGAAAAACTTCAGGGGTGTTAACTTTTATTAAAAGGTCATGGATTTCTTCATTAATAACTCAAGCTCATAGACATAAATAAATATAGACTGGCCGAAGGAAGTAACTTTATGTAACTTGAAAACATGTATATCTATTGTATTCGGATTTCTGAATTCTGAAAAATTGCATGATCTTCATTCTTAGAGATTAAAAAAAAACTACACTGCCTCCTTATTTACAATATATATATATAGGTGTGTGGCTGAAATAGATATGAATACTTAACTTTTATACTGCTCATAAATGCTGTATAATAAAGTACACAAAATTGCAAGTCAAAAATTTTCGTTTCATAAAACTCTTTAATCGGCCAGTCTATATTTATTTATGTCTATGCTCAAGCTTCATCCTTCATTCATAGATTCGCGCATTGGTACAAAATATTTGCATGTAAGGTCACAATGGTAAACGTGTCAATGGTTCATTATAAAATATATTATCCATTTATTAACTAACTCATTGAATAAAATACTGATCAGCATCATCGAAGGCCGCTAAAAACACTAGTTTTATAGCGCGTAGTTTTGACATGTCCTCATTATACACTTGACAGTCTAAATGAGACGAAATAGAACCCAGATCTAGATATATTTATGATATATATATATATATATATATATATATATATATATATATATATATATATATTATAAATGTATTTTATAAATGTATTAATAATAATTATTAACCCTAAGGCAATAACTTATCTTCTGACTGCCTAGGAGTTCAGATTTATATATTATTTAAACAGTAGTGTCACATTAAGAATGAATCCGGATACGAACAGCATAGTAGGCCTACACCATTACCAAGTACCTAAAGGCCTACTATTCCCGATTATACCATTGGCCTAGGTCTAGTAATTTTAAGATTAGCCTAAACGCGTAAAGTCATATGAATTCTAGTATAGATCTTTTTTTAGTATAGATCTAGATTCTGTATCAAGATTCTATATCTAGTCTAGATTCTAGATCTAGTTCTAGATGTAGACTAAATCTAGTTCTAGATCTAGAACTAGAATTTACTAGATCTAGATCTAGTTTTAATAAAAAAAAAATGGTAGTAGCATTAAAACTTTGAGAGATCTAGAATATCGTATATTTGATATTTATAGGTTTAGATCTAAACGAGGCGAACGGATGGACGGACTTACAAACAGATCACACCAAACTAATAGCGGCTATAATAAGAATGTTAACAAAAAGATATAATACAAAAACGTATTATTGACTTTTCCTTTTGTTTAGAGGCCGAAAATAGGAGAGGATATTAGTAATGATTTGAAGAATGCTTTGAAGATTACTCAAATTCGTGAGAAAGTAATTTTTTTTTTGGTCAGGAACTGTCAAAACAATTATTCAGGATATATTGGAAAGTGTTATTGCAGATGTTAAAATGGAATAGCCATTTGTTTTCACCAGAAATGTTTCAGACTTTTTGACTGACTCTGCCACTACTTCCTGTTCTGTTACCAGCATGCTTTGAATAATATTGAAAGTACATTTACTCTGGACGCAGGTGTATGGTCTGAAAAGAATTTTCAGGGTACGTGACGTTTTGGCGTAGCCGTTTTGGCGCTAGAGATTCTGACGATAATTTATAAAACACAAATTTTTTATTTATTATACACATTGTAATGAATTGACTATTTTTATGACATATTGCGAACCATGGATAGCTGCCTGTGACATCGACATGCTCCCCCCCCCCCGAACCCAGGTAAAATATATTAGGTGTGTGAAATACACAGAATGACATTCTGCAAATCTTATATCAACTCACTCTGTCTGTCCGTCTGTCTATCTGGTAAAAGGTTTGTACACCTTATTTCTCCGACACCCAATCTTGGATCAAGCTGAAATTTCGCACAATTATTTCTTGTACATGCCAACACAAGAATCAATTTTAAAAAATCAAACAATTAGCTAATTAACTATTGGTAAATAATTATTTAATTTTGTATCTCGAACAAGGGAAAAAAAATTCTTTGACTGATAAAGTGGTATAAGTTGAATTATTACCCCTTAATGTTTGTTAAGAATTGTCAATAGCTGTAAATAACTATAAAACCTATTTTCATAAGCCCCTTGGCACAGTGGTTATAGTATTGTCTTGAGGTCGCTCACAAATTTTAAAAATATAAATACATTTAAAAAAGAAAGGTAAGAGCATAAAACTAGGCTTAACAAAAACAATTGGTTAAAAATATTTCTTATTACCGTTGTTAATGTAATGCCATGACTGATCCACACTAACTGATACAACTACACGTCATATGAACATATTCAACGTTCTATTCACTCGTCTGGACCAGTTTTGGTAAGGGGACGGGTGGGGGGGGGGGGAGAAAGAAATGGGTTTGTATACAAAAAAAAGTTGTATGACTTGAATTCGAACTCGAGGACTTAAACCTATTGTGGCGAATGTACCAACAATTGCGCCAGGACAGTGTATATGAAAATAGAAGGTTTTATAGTTATTAGTTTTGAGCTTTCAAGAGACGATCTAATTCTCTACACAAAGTATAATGGGGACTAATTCAACTTATACCACCACAACTATCAAGCACTATTTATTTCTCTTGTTCGATGCCACATACAAAATTTAATTAGCAATAGTTAGTTAGTTAGAGTTTTTAATTTTTTTTTCTTCCTTTGCCAAGTACAAGAAATAATTGTTCAAAATCTCCACTTGATTCGAGATGTGGTGTTGGAAACATAACGTGTACAAACTTTTTACCAGACAGACAGACTGTTTGAATTGATATTATCTTTGTAAAAATAACGCGAGTCCTTAGAAACTCAAAGTTAGAATAGCAACATCTGGAGTTCAGCTGAGTAAATGCCAAAAACTGGCATTTACAAACAAACAGTGAATGCTGCTAAGTTTATGTGACCAGACTTTTGCCCTGATCTGACGTTTAACACTTGCGCTTATTAGCCAGTATACATGTAGTGTGAGACACTAGTTCTCCTTACCACTACTCAACTTCTTAAGATCACTTGTGAAATGTTGATCAAAGTAAAACAAAGGACGGAATACATAAATAAATAATTAAATATTAGGGATTTTTCGAGATCAACTAAAGGACGCTTAAAAAGAAATGCGCAATAATTTTAATAAAATCTTAATGCGTAGCAGTGAATCTCCGTGTACAACCTTCTTCATTAGCGCCAGTTAGTTTCCCATTGGTTTTTAGATATGTTTGAAGTCATAGTCTGAAAGTGAAGTGCTTTCTCCATATTGAACTGATTTTGTGCTTCTAATGTAACAGCTTAGAAAACTTGATGACACAGTGCTCAGATGTGCACATACATTTCTATATACCTTTTATAACAACAAACAGGGCCGGCCTTAGGCCACTGCAACCTATACGGCCGCAGTGTGCCCCGCTTTGTCATAGGTCCCGCGCTATTTCTAGGTGAAAATTATTAAATTAAACACTACAACTTATAACAGGGTTCTCGCGATTTTCCTGGAGCTTCTAGAAATATCTTAGAATTACGTAATATACGGATGGCTGCCTGGTCGTGCGGTTTGCGCGCTGGACTGTTGTTCAGATTAATCGATGGTCCCGGGTTCAAACCCCGCCCGCTCCCATCCCCCGTCGTCCTGTGGGAGGTTTGGACTAGGAAGTAATTATCTTCAACTCTGAAGGAACATCCGAAACATGTAAAACATTTTACAAACAAACAAACAAACATTTTACAAAAGCCCTGGAAATTTCCTAAAAACTCATAAAACTCTATAAAAGTAAACACATTTTTCATTTTGGTGTTTCATTAAATATGGAAAACGCCATTCCTAATCGCGATAAGAAAAAAGGCATTATCAACTTTCATTTGATAAAACTGTAGTGAAAAGACAAATTTATTGTCAAATTTTTACTTATTATCTTTATAACTGCCCAGACTGGCCCCACACTATCCGTTTCGCATGGGGCCCGACAATAATTAGGTCTGGCCCTGACAACTTCATTTTTTTTACACCAGATACACCACTACTCAAAGCATTTATAGTTTATCTGTCATGTATTATATAATTAGTTTGGATTAATTCATTATACTTATTTATGTGCCAATTCATTCATGTTTGGACCCAAGTTTTGTTTTAAATGTCAACTAGATTCTGATATCTTTCTTACAAACACATTACATGTTCACATTCATCCCTATCAAAAATGAAATTAAACTTCACAGTAACGGTTCAACTTGTCCACCAAAAGTCCATCTTTCTCTCACGATGTTCATTCCTCCCTAATCCTCACCAGCTCTCCTGTAACGTCTCACCACTGAGCTAGGTGCCAATGTGACCTTTTCCCTGAGTCGGTCTGTAGTGAATGGCCTCAGGGGAAAACTACTCGAAATCAAACACATGTGATTTCCTCTTGACTTTCTTTGATTGATGTTTATTTCCTCAACCAGTTCGTTCCCATTGTCATGAACTCAGACGAGACTAATGCCGCTAGTTTAGACGAACAACACCAAACAAAAAATGTCTGTCACTTTTGAAAAAAAAAAAATGATGTCACAGAAGTAAAGATACTTTTTCATAATATATTAATCTCTCTCTCTCTCTCTCCCCCCCCCTCTCTCTCTCTCTCTATCTCTTTTATAGCTACATTAAGACTTAAATCCAGAACCTTATATTAGTGCTTGGATCGACGCGAAGAAGTTAATTATTTATCAACGTTATTTACCAGCATTCGAACAGTGCACAATAATCCGCTCTAGGATTACTGATCTGAACTTTATAACTTCACTTTCTCGTATTTGTTTTACAAACTCCTCTAGAGATCCGTAGAAATGTTAAAAGCGTATCGTCAGTTCGTTTGATGAGGTTACCTTATCAATACCTGAACACGTCACGACTATAGGTCTAAACTGCCCACATGTTGCGACGTCACAGGTAAGTGTTCAGGTATTCTATAATGATTGGTCTCGGCTATAGGCACGTTCCGTCAACTATTCACGTTTATACATCGCGAGGTCTGAAATGGGGCCTTTACTTTTTAAAAAAACTTTTAGGTCACGATTGATCGAACATTTACGATGGCGTCGGTCACACGTGTCGTCCAGACACGCACTGCTACACGTTCTAATGTCGTCTGTTCATTTCTAATAATATTTTAACTAATATAATGAGACAGAGGTGGCGCGGTGGCTGAGCGATAACAAATCTCGGTGAAGACTGGGATTTTTAATTTAGGGATCTTTATGCGCCTCTGAGTCCACACATTTCTAATAGTTTTCTGACATTAGTTGGGGAAAAGTAAATGCGGTTGGTCGTTGTGCTGGCCACATGACACCCTCCTTAACCGTAGGTCACAAAAAACATCATTTACCCTATGGATCGCAAGGTCTGAAAAGGGAATTTTACTTCTTTTTATAATGAGAAACAATAATTTTAAAAAGCTTATATTTCAATACAATAAAAAAAAAGATTTTAATTTTGTCAGAGAGAAGCAAGAAAGGATTTTGGGGCTGCAAAGGTTGGATAAAGAGAAAACTATGGCTACCTGGTCACGCGGTTTGCATTTGCACGCTGACTGTCGTTCGGACTTATCGATGGTCCCGGATTCAAACCCTGCCCAATCCCGTCGTCCTGCGGGAGGTTTGGACTAGGAAGTAATTTATCTTCAACTCTGAAGGAACATCCGAAACATGTTAAACATTGTACAGACTATAAGGCCTCTGGAAACAAGTACAACACATTCTACAGACACAGAGTCGGTCAGCGTGAGAGCGCCATCAGATGTTCAATATTAAATGATCTCCCCTGCTCTACTCCTTCAACACGAATTTCCATTTACAAAATTAGTAAATGAAGTAAGTAAATAAGTAAGTAAATAAGTAAGTAAATAAATAAGTAAATAAGTAAGTAAATAAGTAAGTAAATAAGTAAGTAAATAAGTAAGTAAATAAGTAAGTAAATAAGTAAGTAAATAAGTAAATAAGTAAGTAAATAAGTAAATAAGTAAGTAAATAAGTAAATAAGTAAGTAAATAAGTAAATAAGTAAGTAAATAAGTAAGTAAATAAGTAAATAAGTAAGTAAATAAGTAAGTAAATAAGTAAGTAAATAAGTAAGTAAATAAAATGTTTGGCTTTTAAAGTTAAAAAATCTTTTCTTTTTTTAAATTATTATTTGTAATAATTTTGGTTTCGGAAACGCATATTTCTATTAAGTTGTTTTTTTTTCCAAGAAAATAAAAAGTGGCGCTGGGCTCTCCATGAATGAATACTGAAAATAGGAGAAAACAGGTGGGGAGGTCATGAAAATATGCTTTTGAGAATAATTTTCTTAAGACTTTAAGTCATGGGATTATAAGATTGGTATCAGTGACATCTTTACATGTAGTTTATGTTTTAGCATTCGTTTAATCTGAACGTTCTAGACTTTCAATTCGCGAGACTTTTCTTTCTAAAAACAAACAAACAAACAAACAAACAAATAACTTTGTACTTATAACATTACCTATGGCAACCATTAAGGTCATACGTCGCGCCAAACACAGATTTCAGTCGTGTTGTATTCGCAGAAATTCGGAATTCTAATCCTCGATACCGCCGTACCTCGATACCGTCCAGCAGGCTGGAAGGCGTACACAATATTCTCTTTTTCTCAAGGAACTTCACTGGCTTGTATACAAACAAAATAAAATAGATCTTTAGCTAACGAACGGCTTATTATTTTTGTACCAGGATTGTATCAACTGACTCTGTCTGGTACAAATCATGGACACGTTCTTTCTGCTACTTCTCTTACATGGATCAAGTTATTATCAAGTCCATTACATCACACGAATCAATCAAAAACTTAACCAATAAGCTAATTAATTATTGGAAATTAATTAATTATGTTTTATATAGAAAAAATAGATTTAAATCTTACAATATTTAGAGACATGTTGCAATTGTGCGGTTCTTTATTTTATTTACATTTTTTTTTTAACTATTTTTTTTTTTACATTTTGCTTGATTAGCACCTTAATCAAATTACTTTCACCTCAACATCTTTGATATTCACATATATTATTTTAAACTCTACAACATATAACATAAATAGCTATTGGTCTTCTCTCTTCCCTGCCTGAGGTAGATAAGAACACGGACATTGTAATGCAATCTATGGTAATGATATATCCCTTCATTAAGTTTAGTCAAATGCAATTTCTTAACTTAAAAAACAGCTACGAATTCTCTAGCTATTGTTATTGTTAAATCTGAAATGACTTGGAAATGACTGTGAGTCCTTAGAACTGCTGATTGCGATAACGTATCGTAAGATCTATTTGAAAGGTGGAACTCTTTATTGTTATCCACGGAGGCATCGTTTGACGGTATATTACGAGCAGACGCAAATGAAAGGGAAGAAACTCTCTGTATCCTGTTGTAGTAATCACCATGTTCATCTTGGCTACTTCTGCTCGCCCCGGAAATGCGCCAAAACTTTCACCAGCGAAGATACATGCAACAATGGAAAACAACAGCAAAGAAAGTTATCTCCCAAGATCATTGGGTGTTTGGTGAAAGACTTGGACATCCCACCTTTGTATTGAAAGTGTTATGTTTGAGCCGCGTACCTGTGCGCAGAAAGCTGTCATTGGTTGGCATGTATCAGCTTTAACAACTAGACATTTCTTAGAAAATCATTGCGGACCGACCATCTTAACAATCTATCGCTTTCCCAGAGAATGTTTGCAAGTCTACAGTAGATTTTTTTTTCTCAAATCAAAGCCGAAAGCAAAGAAACAATCATTGCTTGAATCTTTTGAGACAGTGAAACGCTTTGAATCCGTTCGTTTGAATTATTAAAATCTGTTGTCAAAGAAGCACTTGGTGCGCGTTTTTTTTTAACTTTTTATCTCTACTCGCCTTTCACAAAAATGACATCTGTCCTAGACTTAGACCCATAAAATACATCCAAATATAGGTCAACTATTTCTTCACATTCACCTTCCCCTATTCTTTTGTTTGTAATATCTTTTGACCTCCTTTCTCCATTCCTCTCTTTCTTTTGTCTTGGACAGATTTTCCCTCAATCGCATGCTCGCCCATTCCTTCATGTTGCCTTCCAATCGCTTTCTCCGCCTCTTCTTCTTTTTCCTGGTATTGTTCCCTGTGCGAAGGTCTTTGCGAGCCACGAGGACCTTATAATATGGCCATAGAATTTTAGATTGCTTATCTTTACAGTAGTTAGCAGGTCATCGTGCGGTCCGATTGCTGTATTGTACTAATCCTGTCTCTAAACTCTTCGTTTTTGATGTCGTCTTTGTATGTGATACCTAGGATCTTTCTGTAGCATCTCAATTCTGAAATATATATATATATATATATATATATATATATATATATATATATAATTATATATATATATATATATATATATATATATATATATATATATATATATATATGTCAAATATTCACATGCTTTCAGACCTGGACATACCGAAAAACTGAAGTCTTACCAAGATAGAAAACAAGAAATAGAACGTTCAAGAGACCAATCTACTTCCGATCTAGTCTAAAAATAGCGCCCAGGCCCAGACTAAAAAAAAAAAAAAAAATCCCACCAGCCATTGTTTTTCAGAATGTTTGACTTTGTTTGTTTGACCTTAATGTCTGAGTACCTGGTAGAATCGTGACTAAATGTTCCCCACCCCACTGTCGTCCTCTGCTATTTGACCCTTCCACCCCCCCCCCTTTCCCCAGCTTCTCCTCCGTTACATTATTATTTTTACAAGACAAAAAATCCTTTGTTTTTTTTCACTTTACATAACTCAGATTTTTAAGTATGATCTAAATGAATGGTATTTCTAGAATGTAGAAAAATGTCTGCCTCAACCTTAATTAACTCTAGGGAAAGGAGAGAGGGAGGGTGGATTGATACAACGAAAGCTAAACTCACTCAGTATACGGCTGTTAAAATGATAATCTTGTCACTATTCCGTGTTGCAGTGTTTCTAGACATCTATGTCCATAGCTCAAGTTTATTGACTTTGTTTTGCACCCTTTACAAATTGTTACGTTGTGGCTAAAGAAAATTGTATGGAGTGTATGTGTGTATCGGCTGAATAGATTCTAATCTCAACTGAGGGGAAGTAAGGGGCTGAACAAATGGTGACAGTGCTAATCGAAATAGAAATGTCGGAGACGGAAGACGACCACATGTGTTTCTTGTATGACAAAAGCTACTTGTTTTGAAGTGAAGTGAAATACATCTTTCGATATGTTCTATTTCAGGATGAAATTTAAAAAGTGTACACATCGGTTTAATAGTGTGGATTTTATTAGCGGCACCCGAAAGGGGAAAAGACGCTATTGGTTTTGTGTGGTATATTCGTCCGTCCGTCCTCGTTTAAATATCGTAAACTAGAAAAGATAATAAAAATCCGACATCATAATATTTTAAAATTTAGATCATTCAAAGTTCTAATGCAAAGGCTTCTTTTTTCTGAAAGCGAAAAATTTAATTTTTAAAATTAACTATGCAATCATTTTTTTAAAATAAAAATCCAACTATTTTATTTTACAACTATTCACTATTAATAGTAACAAACACGGAATGTTTTTTTTTAATGACATCGATATTTACCATATTTTTAACACATTTATGCAAATGGTTTTAGATTTTTTTTTTTTATTTTTAATGTAATGAATTACAGGCATATTAACTACTAAATTTGCTAAAAAGATGTTTACTTTTTTTTTAAAGAGGAAAAATCTATTTAATATACATATAAGTGGTAATTGAAAACAACAATTAATAAGTAGTTTTTCATATCATTGCGTGAACTGCAGCATAATACTGTAACCAAAGGATTTTAAAAAAAAAATTACCGAAATATTTTTCCTTTGAATAGGTTTTGGCTTTGAAAAAGAGATTTGAATGAGAGATTGAATCTTTACAAAACAATTTAGATCAATTAGATAATCATTATATCAGTTAGGCCAGGTGCACATCACTTTCACATATCTCTTAGTCTACTGCACTGTTGGGGCACCACACAAGATCTGTCAACTTTATTTCTCTATTCTTCTAATTCATTTACCTTTGATAGAATTTCATTCTGATATTCTTTCTGAAAATTTTTAAACCAGCCTTTTTACCTGCCTGGGTGGACCACTTAGGGGGCCGATTTTGAGTTTTTGTTTCCACACAAATTGTCTTTGTAACCTTGTTTTTATTTTGAAAAGGAAGTTTTTCTTTGATTTATTCAGGTTTATATAACAAATTTAATTATACCCCTACAAAGGTTTAACTGCATAATTATGCAAAGTTTCAACTTGATCCTTTAATGGGAAGTGGGAAAATAAAACGTGTACAAGATTCCACCAGGGCAGACAGAGTGAGTTGATATAATCTTTGTCAAATTCATGGACCTTGTCTTTTAAGAACGCAATGAACTTCTAAACGACATCAATATGCTGTCTAATGGACTGGAGAAAAATTCAGATTTTATTTAAAAAAAAACAAAACATATTTACATTGTATGTTAAATCACGAATGTCCCCTTCCCAATGAAATGGCCTGCTCTCCGAAAAAAAAATTACTGCGCATGCCCAGAGATCATGTATGTACAGAAGGAACGTGCCCCTGTCCACTAAAATCCACAGCGGAAATAAAAGACGTTCCCGCCTTTTCCCAGATGGTGTACTTTTATCTGTGTGCTAACTAGATTATAGCCAAGCGGTTGTTTAACGATCTGGCAGCTTACTAGTGTTTTCAATGTCCAGCTTGGATTAGGGTTCATTATTGTATTATTATTAAGGCTGTTCTGTGGTTTTACCAAAAAAAAAAGACTTAAATAATATTAAATATACTGTTATTTCTGCTTTACCTTACTTGTCATGCAATACTTTTTAACTCTGGAAAGGTCGGCGTCGAAGAATGGCCACTTTTTATTAGTAAGTCAAAAGACACAAAATTGTATCCTAGAGCGGTAGCATACATAGGTATAAACAAAAGAACAATATTAGAACACTACAATGATGATTGACTTGCTTAGAGAGGAATACATAATAGCATTGGAAAAGAAGCAAAACATGAATATAATTTAAAAAAACAAAACAAAAACAAAGCTTTTCTAAGGAAAAGAACAGTTACAACTCTATGTCTAAAGAATATAAGATGTATTTCCTTTTTCAATAACCAACAAAATAATTGTTCAAAGTTTTAACTAGATCCGAGAATGGGTGTGGGAGCAATAACGTGTACAATTATCTATGGGGACAAAACCCCACATAGTTAGACATATCACTTAATACTGAAAGATTAATTTCCCTTGTTGGTATCAAACTAATTTATTAATTACCAATAATTAATAGATTAATTGGTTAATTTTTTTTTATTGATTCATATTTTCTTTGGTACAATAAATGATTGTGTAAAGTCTCAACTTGATCGTAGAATGGGTATGGGGAAAATATCGTGCTCAAAATTTGGTACCAGGCAGACAGATTTGATAGAAGCTTTATCATGCAGGTGTGAACAGAAGTAGCAATGATAACGAACAGGTGTGTGACGAGGAAGTCTGTGCCAGTGTACACGTGAGAAATAAAGTAGAAATAGAACTTTTATGTGTACAGTTAACTAAAGGGAAAGTGTAGGAGACGTAGGTACAGGTCAGTGCTCGATTTTAGCCCCAGACAGCTTGTATTGTTGTAGCTCCAGACAGCTTGTATTGTTGTACCTCCAGAAAGCTTGTATTGTACCTCCAGACAGCTTGTATTGTTGTAGCTCCAGACAGCTTGTATTGTTGTACCTCCAGACAGCTTGTATTGTTGTACCTCCAGACAGCTTGTATTGTTGTACCTCCAGACAGCTTGTATTGTTGTACCTCCAGACAGCTTGTATTGTTGTACCTCCAGACAGCTTGTATTGTTGTACCTCCAGACAGCTTGTATTGTTGTACCTCCAGACAGCTTGTATTGTTGTACCTCCAGACAGCTTGTATTGTTGTAGCGCCAGACAGCTTGTATTGTTGTAGCCCCAGACAGCTTGTATTGTAGCGCTGTAGCTCCAGACAGCTTGTATTGTTGTAGCTCCAGACAGCTTGTATTGTTGTACCTCCAGAAAGCTTGTATTGTTGTACCTCCAGACAGCTTGTATTGTTGTAGCTCCAGACAGCTTGTATTGTTGTAGCTCCAGACAGCTTGTATTGTTGTACCTCCAGACAGCTTGTATTCTTGTAGCTCCAGACAGCTTGTATTCTTGTAGCTCCAGACAGCTTGTATTCTTGTAGCTCCAGACAGCTTGTATTCTTGTAGCTCCAGACAGCTTGTATTCTTGTAGCTCCAGACAGCTTGTATTGTTGTACCTCCAGACAGTTTGTATTGTTGTAGCTCATTACAGCTTGTATTGTTGTACCTCCAGACAGCTTGTATTGTTGTACCTCCAGACAGCTTGTATTGTTGTAACTCCAGACAGCTTGTATTGTTTTAGCCCCAGACAGCTTGTATTGTTGTACCTCCAGACAGCTTGTATTGTTGTAGCTCCAGACAGCTTGTATTGTTGTAGCTCCAGACAGCTTGTATTGTTGTACCTCCAGACAGCTTGTATTGTTGTACCTCCAGACAGCTTGTATTGTTGTACCTCCAGACAGCTTGTATTGTTGTACCTCCAGACAGCTTGTATTGTTGTACCTCCAGACAGCTTGTATTGTTGTACCTCCAGACAGCTTGTATTGTTGTAGCTCCAGACAGCTTGTATTGTTGTAGCTCCAGACAGCTTGTATTGTTGTAGCTCCAGACAGCTTGTATTGTTGTACCTCCAGACAGCTTGTATGGTTGGGTGGCAACTCCAGACAGCTTCTATTATTGGGTTGTGGCTGCAGACAGCTGAGTTGTAGCTGCAGACAGCTTGTATTATTGGGTTGTGGCTGCAGACAGCTTGTATTGTTGAGTTGTAGCTGTAGACAGCTTGTATTATTGGGTTGTTGTCAGTAAAAGCTAATTTTGTAATTAAATGCTTTTAAAGTTGTAGTAGTAGCTTAGTTCTTCATGTTCACTTTCTGAATGAAACAGTTCTGGGAATCCAGACAACCAACTACGTGTCTGATACCATCCTGACCGAACAGACATTTTATGACTGATGGTATACTCACTCTTTAACCAGACTTAACAGACATTATGACTGATTGTAGATACATGATACATAATACATGAAAGATATTTGAGTATCTTCTACTTTTTATCAACGGATCAAAAAAAAATGTCCCGTGTTGCTGATTAGCATTCACACATTTTAATCGTGTAATTTATCGTTGATTTTCCACAATGATTGGCTATTGACTAGGACCTTGGAATGAATACTTTTGTACGTTTATTCTAATCGTTTCCTTTTTATGATGATGAATGATGTACACAGAATGTATATAGATTACATTGCTTACAGTTAGCAGTTTGGAGCAAAGTTTTTTTGCATATTTAAATAGTAAAGTCTAGGGAGAAAGAAAGTAGCTGGCAGCAGATGTCCCCTGAAAGAGACAGTTGGAGAGCTCTCACATAGGGGTGCGGGACAAACATTTGAGACTCAAAGAAAAGCCATTTTTGAAGACAGTAACAGAAGACGGAAAGAAAACTTAAATGGACCGCCAGCGGACAACGGGTTTGTCTACACCAAATGCGGGAAAATATGCAGGTCGCAACTGGGTTTGCGTAGTCATGAGAAACATTGCACTCAGCCTTAATCTTTGGAATAGAAGACATTGCCATTATTATATACAGTGAGAGAGAAGCACAGAGAGAGAGAGAGAGAGAGAAAGGTCCTCAAATGTATATCTCTGTCTCTCTGTCTCTGTCTCTCTGTCTCTGTCTCTCTCTCTCTGCTCGTTCTTTTCTTTCAGTTTGTGTTACCTCTAGATTTCTAATTACATTCTTCTGGAAACTTTGGTACCCCAAGGGAAGGAACTTCAAGTATACTTTCTGATTTCTCTCCCTCTTAATCACTAGTTAAAAGGACAAGAGATAGAGTCTTCTACAATAGCTTCAAGTATCTTTCAAATGATCTGTATCGAACGAGAAAATGCCAGCTGCCATCTCGATCTCGATCTAAATGAAAGACATTCACCATTTGGCCAGTAGGCTACTTACCAAAAAAAAAAAACCAAAAAAAAAAAAACAACAACTTTAGTACAACTAATTGATTTGAAAGACAAAAACAGTAGGTGTGTGTGTGTGCTTGTGTGTGTGTGGTTTACCAGACAAGACAGGTAGGAGGACTAGGCCTTACGCTTGCCATGGAGACACAAAAACAAAAAACAAAAGAAAAATTTAATAGTAGGATTACAATTGAATTGATAAATCGAATCAGTAAAACATAAGATGCATCAAAACGAACAGATAAATGAAGTCTCAGACAAAGCGATATGTTCTTCTTTCTTTGTGACTATAATCTCTCCGGGTCAATGGAGAGCCGATTTATTTCCTTTATTCACTGTACAGTTACCAGGAGTAAAGAACAAAATATCATAGGAAAAAGAAAGGCTTTGAGCAAAAGGCTTCAATAAAAAGAACGAGCTCCTTTGTCTAATCACCACTGTTTGATCACCACTGTTTGATCACCACTGTTTGACCACCACTGTTTAATCACCCCTGTTTGATCACCACTGTTTGATCACCACTGTTTGATTACCACTGTTTGACCACCACTGTTTGATCACCACTGTTTGATCACCACTGTTTAATCACCACTGTTTGATCACCACTGTTTGAGCATAACTGTTTGATCACCACTGTTTGATCACCAATCTTTGAGCACCTCTATTCTTAAAGCTGATTGGAAACAGGTAAGAGTGAAAACAAGAAAAGCAAAAAATATTTTTTAAAAAAGACAATACGTCTTTTATACAACTTATAGAGCGATTGTTTTCTCTGAATAACTAATACATTTTTAATTTAAAAAAAATGGAGCATTTTTTAACCCCAACCCACCCCTTTTTTTCCCTCGAGAAAGAATCCTGAGTTCAGCGAATGTAAAGATCTACTACAATTTATAATATTCCAATGATAGGCCTTTACATCTAGACTTAGAAGAGTATTCGTACAATTTTCATATTTTCCGAAACATTAATTTATTTAACTCTTCGATGAATGTGCAAATACCCGAAGACATATAGTTTGTTCAAGAGAAATATTTTCTAGTTCTCTAGCCAAGTTTAAATGTATTTTTCTTCAATTAAAAAAACAAACAAACTACAGTTTCCCCACATTGGCCAGCGAGCTAGTATATATTTTCCCAAACATATACATAAACTGTCAAATTTCTAAGAAATATGGATAGTGCCGTTTTTGATATCCGTATCCAGGTTTTTGAGTCCATCCACCTAGGTTTTAGTTTCCAGGAAGGGTACGACTTAAATAGAGATATTCTATTAAACTTTTTTTTTTTTACACATAAGTTTTTCAATTGCTAAACTATAATTGCTACTAAATTGTTTTCTATACTAAAAAGCTGTAGCCAGTGTTATTATAATATTACGAAATATCCAGATTTGAAGTATTTAAACAATCCTGATTATGATAATTAAAAAACAAGTTACCTCTCTTCGCCACATGAAGCACAAGGCATGGAGCGCAAAAAGGTTCCACCTGATGGCCACATCTCACTTACATATACCTTTAAAAACACATTTTTATGCTACGACCTTCGTATAAGCTCTATCTTCCTTAGTGACATTAGATTGACTCGAGCAACGAACGGGTTTGTGTTACCTGTTTTGGAATCTTCAAAATTAAAGACTATTAAATCCTAGCCCAAACTTCCCCGCAGGACAGCGGGCATTCCAGAATACATACAGCAATGACCTGGCAGTCATATCTTTAATCAACCAGGAAAATCAATGGCTTAGCATAATTTGTCTCTAATTAACAAGCACGGCAATATTAAGTTAATAATATTAACACATAGATACACGAATGTAATATTTATCTTTTCATCTTGACAAACTTCGTAATTTATAAAACAAAACGACGTCTCTTCATTTGTTTCACATTTAGTGTATGAATTGTATTATTATATTATTTACTGTGGTTATCAATGCTAAATTTTGGAGCTACCAAAAAAAAAAAAAGATTTGATAACTTTACAACTATAACATCCAGGGAAACACATTTACAAGCTAGCTGTAGTCGTTTAGTGCATTAGTGGGTGGACACTGAATAATGGACAAGTTAAGTCATGGATTCATGGTCAGGACTAGCCGTGTCATTCTCTCTCTGACACCAACCACTCGCAGGTAATAGTAATGGCAGACTAATGGCTAAAAAAAAAGAGAGATTGCTTCGTCTCGGATGACCGCTGTTAATTTCTGACATAATGCTGGGGATCGCACGTGAGCTCGTGTCACGTGCTGTTGCGCAATGTAAAACAAAACAAAAAAGTCGGCTTGGCGAGGATGCTTTTGTCACGTGATGTGAAGCCCTCGGTCAATTATTTGATTTGATACCAATAACCCTAACACACTTCAGCACACGCAATGGTCGCTCATTGAGTTTATCGCGGCCAGTACTAACTCCATGCTCCGTACCTAAAGGTACAGTCATTTACATTTTGAGATCCCTTTAAATATGAGATCACACGTTGCTACATGTTTTGCGAGATTGTCATAGCGAGGCCATTTTATTAAGGAAACTAGAGTGACTTTTCATGCAAAAGTAGGGAAGATTAGATAAAGGGATATCATGGAATCGTGTCTAGACCAGTGTACAAAGGTGATTAGGTTGACTTGACCTCCCAATGAAACTTTCCAGGTCATTTTCTGGGAGATTAATATTATTAGAGGAAGACATTAAACTCATAGGTCTTCCATAGCCCTCAAGTATTGGCTACAGCCGCTCCTTCTTGGTAGAACTTATTCATGATATAAAACTCCGAGGTCTTCGGTAACCCTCAAGTATTGGATACAGCTGTTCATTCTTGGTAGTTTCCCAATATTATAATGAAATGTACTATTTCCCTATACACTTAGATGAAGTTAAGCCATTTCAGTAAATAAAAGTTTACGGGTATAATGCGTTTTGTAGAAACAGGTATATCTGTTAGTTATCCACGCCATAGTATATCTATACTATAAAGTAGAAAGTAAGGCGTATGTATTCATGTCCAGCATAGAAATCAAAACGATTTGGCTAATCTTGAAAAAACTTGGCATGAATGTTCCTTCGTTACTAACTGGAACCGTGACATTGTAGCATTAAAACAAACTAAAGACCCTAAAAAAAAGGTGCACAACTCTATGTAAGAATTAGTAATTCATGGATCTAGGCCATGTTTACCATGTTTAGATCGAAAGGATCTAGATCTAATCTAATTTTTAAAACTACAATTTGCACATATAGTTTTTTTTACTTTGACACATGAAAATACAAAATATAGTCTATTGATTTCATTATTTAATAAAATTAAACTTCGAATTTGTATTTCAAAAGCATTTTTACATAAATTCGTTCCTTATATCTGCGAATTAAGAAGTCCTGACGTACATTCTCATTATAGACAAGACCAAAATGCTACAAATCTCTCTATTCCCAAGTCTAAAACTATAATTCAACTCTAAGATGATAGAACTTCTCTTCGCAAAGATAGTTTTATACTTTAACACATGAACATACATTTTAATCATCTAACAAAAAAGGTCATGCACGCTCAGAACGTACTCTATCCAAGCCAATATTTAACTCTAGATTAGTCTGGATCTAGATCTATCTCTAACTCAAGATCTAATTAAAAGATGATAGATCTACTTTATACTTTAACACATGAACATACAAAATAAAGTCTATTCATTTCATATTTTAATCAAATATGTGTAGGCCTACAAGCAAATGTTTTTATTTGAAAAAAAAAATGGATTTAGATCGATTAGCTATTTTGATAGCTCCATTCATACTATTTTTTACATTCACGCATTCGCTTTACCTATAACATTATTATTTCGTTTAATTGTTTACAAAACACTCTCAGTGACTATATCGACAGTGATACGCAAATTAAGACCGGCGGGCAGCTGGTAACATATGGCTAGTATATATATGTATATATATATATATATATGTATATATATATATATATATATATATATATTATATATATATATATATATATATATATATAATGAAAAAAACAACACAATTAAACAAAAAAAGACAGTTTGTGTTGCGCTCATGTCAAAAGGCAAGTTGCAGCAAGATTTATGAACTACAACCTATCAACAACTACAGCCCTATATCCGTCGATACAAAGAGAAAAGACATGCTTGTGTTGAAAGTGTTTCCGAGACTATTGTAGTGTTAGTTCGATTAACAAATTGATACCACAGGATACGGAGATTTATTAATGTTATTATCATTACATTGTTGATATTCATATGTATTCGATGAGCTTATAGTTATGGAGATATAGTTCAATGCGAACCTAGCCTAATTGATGTTATTGAATAATTATATCATTGATTTAATTTGTTTTGTAAAGAGACCGGCTCTCATTCAAGGCCTCAAGGAATAAGCTATTCCCATTACTCATGATCAATAGGATGATTTCATGTTAATAATGTACAACACTGCTATTTAATCGTTATTTTAAATTATAGTCGACTTATATGCATACTGAATAGAATAATTCTTTTTGAACACAAAAGTAAACATTTTATTTAAAATGTCAGCAGCTTGTTTGACATGAAATAAAATAATGAAAATAGTTTAAGAAACATAAAAAACAATTTTTTACTATTGATAAGGAATATTTCTAAAAATTTTTATGAAAAAAACAACAACAACTGCTTCCATAGTCGGTTTCTGCCAGTAATTCAGGTTAGGTAATCAACATATAACACCCGACAAACAAAGTACATTTACTCCATCTGCCAACACGGTATCGTAATCGGTATCGTATTGTCATTGTGAATTACTTTTTAAAGTTGTACAGTAATCGCGTCTCTGAATGTGTCACAAACAAGTAAAAAAAAAAAAAACGGCGCCCATTACGCGTTATTTCCCATCAAGACATTCATTTCCGGTGAGCACAAAAATATTGCTGCTACTTTGAATTAGTGTATTAGAAGTGTATTAGGGCGTGCTGAGCGAAGAACAGACCAGAGTCAGCTGCTGAATTAGCTTTTCAATGCTTAGAACATTCTGCTTTCAAGTCTTTGCTCTTTGTGGCTGGGTGGTATACATCTAACTCGAGTTCCAATCCCGATGTAGGGTTGGAAATTTTACTGGGGGGGGGGGGCTTAAATTGTGTTTGCTGAGCGCCCAAGTCAAGTAGATAAACCCTAACCCTAACCAGATACACTCACTTGACCCAACGTGTCCAGAACTGGACCAAATACACTCTTGACTCAACTTGTCCAGAACTGGACCAGAGAGAGCACCAAGCTTGCATTAGCATGAACGACGATGTTCATCTCATCTTGGTCTGTCGGACCGTTGGGGCATCACACTAGATTTTTTGACCGTCTTTCTCCATTCCTCTTTGTCTTTTGCCTTGCCTTGAATCTCTTTAAATGACAGTACCGTCCATTCTTTTGCCGAGAAAGACTATTCAAAAGCAAAAAGATCCAATCCCTAAAAACTGTTTTTCTTGCTGGAATAAATACTTTCTTTCTTAAATAAACCTTACAGCAGCATAAACAAAACTTAGCCAATACAATTGAAGGAAATGCATGTAGATACAAAGGATATAGATCTAGTATTTGTTTCTAGTAGTGTATAAAGACAGACCACAGTACAGCAACAGAAATCTGGCTGGAATAAGAATTAAACATTAGTATAATTTTGCAGAGAAAGAGAGAAAGAGAGAGAGAGACAGAGAGACAGAGAGAAAGGGACAGTTTGGGGGGGGGGGGAGCGAGGATAGAATGTTGAGGATGTCGCGGAAGTAATTATGTCTCGAGGCTGAACTATAATTACTTATATTTTTTGATCTGTAGACAAACTCAAACCAATATCCGGAAAAAAATTGATATTGTTGTGTATAAAATTGAAAACTTTATTAAAAACCCCCATAAACTAGTTAAAAATTATATATATGATAATATATTTTGCAAAGAAATAGGGAAAATTGTCAATCCGAAGAACAATATATTACAATAATGCCATTAACAATGGTTCTATTTTTATTTATTTATAGAGTTATTAAATATTTAAAAAGTCAATATTGTAATCGTAACAATGCTCTAAATAATGATTCAGCTTAAAGAACACAATGTTAATGCATATGGCTTTTTATGTGCATTATGTAATTTACTATAAATAGACAGCTTCTAAAAGTCATGCATTGAAAAAAAATTGTTAAGAGGTTAAAGTTTCATTATCTTATGAACTTTATTCTTGACAGAAATAACTCTGATGACACTACTCTAACTATGGTTTACCTACATTTGAATTGAGCTTGCCAACTGTAAGGAAAATACATTTAAGTAGAGGCGCGACTTCTTATGTCAAAGTGAAAAATGTAAGAGACAAAATGTTCATTTGTTTCTTAGTCTACAATTATCAACGAATTGTGTGTAGTCCTGACCTACAGAGTACGTTATAGAATGTTGGTCAAATAAAAACATAGTGTAAGTAATATAAATGGTGTCCATCTCTAGTCATAAATAAAATATCTATCCATGACACGAAAAAAAGAAAATTATCGACTTAGTAAATGGATAACATCAAACCATTTTTTTTTTGGTTTCACTGATTAAGACAGACGTGATGAAGAGAGTCAATATTACTTTCATTGGACTCTCAGACGACCGGTCAGACATACTGCTGAGTTTAGGTCTTTGAACTTCTCAACCTTTTCTTATCCAAATAGAATATTCTGGTTCGTTCATTTGGGTCAAAACATTAACGAAACAAAAAAATAAAAGAGCCTTCTTATGTAAAGATTTAAGCAAAAAGAAACAAAAAAATGATCTCGAGATTGAAGTTTCTAATTTTGTGTCTGTGTTTTGTTGGAACATTTAAAAGCCCTAATCATTTTTGCAGATAACAAACAATAAAGCAATCTCACACTATGAATAGGAATATGTTTACTATCATACCATATAGACGTGCTTAAAATGAATAAAACTCGTTATCTGTATAGTACAAGTAAAACTAGCTATGTGGAAACAATAAACCGACAGAGAAGAAATACAAGACTTTGTCAACGTTCAAATTCGAAGGATTAAAAGTGCTTTCCAGATGTTTGACTATTGAGCAATCTATGGTTCCCTCCCCCCCCCACACACCTTTTTAACTTCTTTGAAAAATAAACATTCCTTTCCACGTCAGAAATTTAAAAAAAAGTCTTAGATAGGTTCAGATTTTATTATTATTTGTTCATTGAGTTGATTTCCTTTAAACAATTTAGTTTTAGTTCATTTAGTAAACGTTTGAAAAAAAAATTAAAAAGCTGTTAAACTTATGGAATGGTGCATTATTAAAAGACTTAATGAGCTGTAGCCAGGAAACATTTCACACACCTAGATCTATACGACAGAAAGATAACAACCAAGAAATGTTATTGTGCCTCACACTTGGGTGAAACTCCTAGACAGTTCCAAAACTGAACAACAAAGGAGGTAACTGGTCAGACGTTCTACTAGTCAGACGTTCTACTAGTCAGACGTTCTACTGTGTTTTAGAACCAGTCCTAAAGACTCGGGGCTTCTAAAGTGAAAGTTTACATTCAGAATCTAACAAAGTGGTAAGTTCATGGCCAGATCAACAAAGATATTGTCCATTTGAAACGAATCACCTCTAGGCCAGATCAAAAAAGATATTGTCCATTTGAAACAAATCACCTCTAGGCCAGATCAACAAAGATATTGTCCATTTGAAACAAATCACATCAAGGTCAGATCAACAAAGATATTGTCCATTTGAAACGAATCACTTCTAGGCCAGATCAACAAAGATATTGTCCATTTGAAACGAATCACCTCAAGGTCAGATCAACAAAAGATATTGTCCATTTGAAACGAATCACCTCAAGGTCAGATCAAATAAGATATTGTACACGTGAAACTAATCAGCTCAAGATCAAATAAACAAAGATATTGTCCAAGTGAAACAAATGAGCTCAAGGTCAGATAAACAAAGATATTGTCCATGTGAAACAAATACGTTCATGGTTAGATAAACAAAGATATTGTCTAAGTAGTGTAAATTTACACATTATACCATCTCTTTTCCACGAAACTACTACTGCTAAGAGAAACACACACACACAACTAATAATTATGCAGACGAGAGATGATTATGCAGACGTTAAAAATTTTTCAATAGAGATCTTTCACAGGGTAGCACTGACCCAAGCATCGACAACAGCAGGAAACACGTTTTATGAGAAACTAATCCCAAAAAAGCTGACCCTCTACGCGCTGTACTTAAATTCTCAATGAGTATACAGATAATAGTACCAATACTCCCACCCCATTTCCCGCCAGCACCCCTATCCAGCCCTGATAAAAAAATAAGGGACGTATGTCCATTTACTAAACTAGTATTGGCCTAAGTGACCATCGCTTGCTGTGCTTTTAGTTACTCCCATAAGGACATCAAAAGAAGGAAGTCCTATCTCCCAACTGGATTCGAATCATGTTGTTTCAAGCCAACCCAGACGCCCCCTCCTCCTTCTTCGTCCCTTCCAACGTATTCTAGCTCTTCTTTAAAACACAGAGACTAACGTCTGCTGATATCCGATAATGTCCGGTGATGCATCTATCATGTTATTTTCACAGCAGTGTCTCGCTAGGGACTCATGTAAATAGGAAAACAATTTCACAAGGAGAAAATAACTCTTATTTCCTGATTTTTCTTTCTAGAAATATTTTTTAGTGATTACCTCTCTTAGGTAAAAAAAAACAACAACAACACTATTATTGTTTTAATTCTCTAATTTTAATCCCCTTCCAATTAAAAAAATATAAAATAAAGCAAAGATGTAGAAACCAAACACATTATTTTTTAAATAATTATCATTGAATTTTATATAATGTAATTAGCCCGATATGACCTACGGCCCTAGTTTAGGTATTGCTAATCTAGTGGAAAGTATTAAGATATGGTAGATAGATAGATATTTAGATAGATAAATAGATAGATACATATAAACAAAGATACATAGATAGATTAATAGAATCAGACAGACAGACAGATAGATAGATAGATAGATAGATAGATAGATAGATAGATAGATAGATAGATAGATAGATAGATAGATAGATTTAGATAGATAGATATTTAGATAGATAAATAGATAGATACATATATACAAAGATACATAGATAGATTAATAGAATCAGACAGACAGATAGACAGATAGATAGATAGATAGATAGATAGATAGATAGATAGATAGATAGATAGATAGATAGATAGATAGATAGATAGATAAAAAGATAAATAGATAGATAGACAGTCAGAAGGCTGAAAAGGACACATACACATAGATAGATTTAGATCTTCCAATGTAAAGATGAATATAAAAATAATCCGCTGACACCAACAAACAACATGTTCTCCACAGTTTCTACGTGCAGACAATCGGGGCATCTGTAGCTTTCAGACCTGACATGGCACAGATACCTTCATTGTCATAGCGACAGCATTTTATAGCCTAATCTGACATTTTTATTACATTCCTGGACTCGATGAACGCTCTCTGAGCTAACATTTCCTTTCTTTCTCTCATCACCTTCCATTTCTTTCTCTCATCACCTTTCATTTCTTCCCATGTTTGTCTCATTCTCCGTTCGTCGTTGTTTGTTGTTTTGTTTTTTTAAACCCTTTTTATTATTTGAGCACAATTTAAAAAAAAATAAACTAAACCAGAATGTCTTCGCTAGAACTTTCCTAGTGCACCTGGTTTTATAAGGTTTTTATTACCAGAAGAGGTAAGGGATATGTACCTTCCACTATCTATAAACATGTTTCCAGCGGCAGGCGTCTTAAGTAGCCTCTGACAACCAGTCCAATCCCTGGCCTTCACATTACTCTGTCACGTAATGCACGCATCAATGTCTCGTGGATTAAATACATACGTTATTTTTAGTAAATTAAATTCTAGGGCGGTGGCTGAGTGGCTAAGCGTTTGGCTTCCGAACCTGGAGGTCCTGAGTTCGAATCTCGTAAGAAGACTGGAATTTTGAATTTCGGGTTTTGTAGGACGCCCCTGAGCTCACCAACAAAAGTATCTGTTGATACACCAAACAGTTATTTACGTCGTTTGTACGTATGTGACTTTGTTTCAGAAATAGAAATGATTAGCTGCCATCTCCCTAAACCCCTGCAGGACGGCATGGATCGTAGAAGACCAGGTATTAACCTAATACCGTTGCAATAACAATTCGATGGACAAGCGGCTCACCATAACAGATCAACCACCAATATAAGAGATATCTGAAGACATCCAAATATACGGCAATGTAGCTCTCAATTTGCAAAATGTTTATTCTTCCTCACATGTTGTTATGGATTGTGTCATAAAACGTTTATGTTGTTGTCTACAGAAAGTTTGATGTTTTGAGTGTTCTCTGTTCAAAGACGTTTTGGAACATGTTTAATGTGTGTGTGTGTGTTGTTCAAAAGGATAGCATACTTTGAAATTAGTAGGACATCATATATATATATATATATATATATATATATATATATATATATATATATATATATATATATTTGGGGAAAATCACATAGCCTACTTACCCCTCCCCCCAACCCCGAGAAAAATACTGGCTACGCCCATGATCGGAAGACACATTTGTACCCTCTAACAACATAATAGAAGTTTACGCCACTAGATGAAGAATGGAAACAGTTTGTTGGATTTAAATCACCTTCTGCATCATCTATGGCTCGATCCAGACGATAGATAAAAAATTGCCCGCCATTTGACAGAAACTATAAAGGGAAATAATCAGACACACAAAAAAGGCGGTAAAAATAAATTCTGACGCGTTCCGTCAAAATTGTTTTGAGAAACAAGATGTGGTGATCCGAATGCCGCGCACAGACGTAAACAGCAAGGGAAGTTTCGAGAATACATTACGTTTTTACTTAGGTTGATTTACTTCGGTCAATGCTCGTTCTCAGTCTAATAATATGTCATAGTGATAAATCTTTTTTTAATGCTCGATTGACATCAACATAAACACTTGACACGTCAATCACTTAAACATAGGAGACAAATTGTAACTAAAAAAGAATCATGCTGAACTCAAAGGATCTTGAGAACACACGTTATCGTTATTTTACTGTGCAGCATTCTAGGAATGAAGCAAACAAACCATCTCGTAAACAGATTAATTAAATTGTGACATTTTTTTTCTTTTCAACGGGCTAATGATATAATCAGAACCAATTATAAATTGAACACAGAGAGAGTTAAGAAATAGAAAATAGATCTTGCGACATATAAGGCCAGGACCACCACATGATCAGCACAACAAACAACCGCCTTTACTTTCCCCAACTTATATCTGGCACTCATTAGAGTTGGGTGAACTCTGAGTAGTCAAACATTCATGTCTTCGTGAGATTTGAACCCAAGTTTCTTCGGTTCGGTAGCCACAAGGCCTTATACAAATACAAACACTTTAGCTAAAGATGTTTTGAAACGTACCATGCGTGGGGGAGGTGAGGAGGGTATTATATATATATATAGCACTTGTTACAAATTAGTTAGGCACAGTGATCTGTCACTATGACAACCTCGACTGTCTTTGTTTTGTCTAATTCAAAATCTTTCTTCATTTTCTTCTTTTCAAACTCTTACATCTAGGTTCCATTATATCTCGAGCATAGTTACACTTATCGCTTTGTCATCTATTTCTCTTGCTGCATAGTTTTGTTTAAATTTTTTAAATCAAATCCTACAATCAAGGTGTAAACAAAGAGCAGATTACTCGGATTAATATTTAGCTTTAATTTAGCTTCAAAATGTAAATTTTTCGTTTTTTTTTTTGGTCTCAATCCTTGGATCCTCTCTTTTGTTCTCTTTTCTCTCTCTCTCCCTCTTGCCTTGCAAATTGAACTCCCAGTTTCTCTCTTTTTACCTCTCTATATGTGTCTCATAGTCTCAATCTCTAAATGTGTCTGCAATTCTGGAAAGGCCCTAGATTTTTGCGGGGGTAGGTAAGAGACAAGTCAAGAATCCTTGACCTAGAAGACATAGTCTATGTTTGGCACTACCTTACAGTCAAGCCGAAGCCACTATATTATTTGAACCATAGTGAGTATATCATTTTTTGTCGTTTTGATTGTCCCTTTAGGGGGATGTAATAAGTCTTCAATTTATCTCCCTTGAAACATTAATTTCCCTTGAGAAGAAAACTTTTTTTTTGGTGTGGATTGGGGGGGGGGGAGGGGCAGGAGGGGGTAATTCTTTGGGAAATTTTTCTGAGAAAAATGTTTGTTTCTTAAATATATATTTCAAGTTAGCGTTAAAAAAAATAAAAGAATTGACAAATTCCATCATCATTTTTTCTGTTTTTATTTTCTTCTTCGTCTAAAGGCCTTTCATTTGAATATGATAAAGTAAAGTTAATTATATGTTCCTTTTTTATTATTATTAAAGTCAAGCATTCATTAGTTATTAGAGCGAAATTATCGCTATAGAAGATGTAGAAAGGAGGAATGGTCTTTGAAATAAAAATATTTAATATACTGTGTAGATAAGTCTTAACATGAGAAAGACTTGGAGAATCAGCCTTGATGGAACATTAGAAGCCTCCAGCAACATGTCGCACACATTTCGGTCCAGTTTGCCCCACTTGTCATTCTAAACTGTAGCTGTTCTTAGAACCCAGTGGCTTCCTGTAGAAGAGAAACTGTTTTGTGGGCAACAACTTGCCTACCAGCCCTGGATTATTATCTATATCAGATAAGTGATTATCTTTTGTACGATTGAAAATGGGGAAAAACTTTTTAAAACCTATGACTGTAAAAGTTTCATTTAATAACAAGAGTGTTTGCAATCATACACATTTAGAGCTATAGTAATCAGCTTTAGGTATCTCCCTTGTTAAATTGCTTCCCGTGTTTTTTACTATTAATAGTGAATAGTTGTTAAAATGGTGCATTTTTATGAAAAAACTGCTTGCATAGTTGATTTTAAAAATAAATATTTTCGCTTTCAGAAAAGATAAAAGTAGCCATTGCATCAGAACTTTGAATGGTCTAAATTATCCTGATGTCGGATTTTCAATATCTTTTCTAGTTTACGAGATCAAAACGGAACGGACGGACAAACAAGCAAAACTAATAGCGTTTAATCCCCTTTTGGGGGCCGCTAAAAATGAAGGAATTAGAGGAATCTCTAAAAGTCGTCAAACAAAAAAACCCTTTATTTTTCGCTGTTTAATCTCGTTTTTTTTTTGGGGGGGCGGGGGCGGTGGGGGGTTAGGTCATAATGAAAAGCTGTCGCACAGGGCATCACATACCATAGCTACGCCACTGTATAAAACTGAATCGATATGAGTCACAACAATATTAGCGTCTTCAGCAACTAAAAAAAAAATATGACACAAAGATGTTTAGTAACAGTTATCTCCCCTCTAATGGTAGCAGTTCCGTTCTAAAAATAACATAGAGCCGTATTAAACCTTTAAAAAGACAATTTTGTTTTCGCTCTTTTCAAAGACGAATGTTTTCTTATATTTTTCCTCAAGAAAAAAATTAAGAAATGAGCAGACGACATGACTGACTATTCCCTCCACTTTGTTGTTGCCTCCACCCCACGCCTCCAAGAATATATATATAGATATATGCTTCCTATAAAAAAAGAGAGATAAACAGAGGATGTCAATGGTAGTAGCCAGAGAGAAAAAGGAGATATATATATAAGTGGGGGGGGGGGGACTAATGGAGGATCATGGTCTGTACAAGCAAAAAAAAATTGGCGAAGATTGCAAGCAATTGTAAAAAAAAACATTCTCCTTTCAAACCTTGCTAGGAAATGGCAGTGGATGTAAAACTCATCTGTTACTATGGTCCATGATTAACAAGTTGGTAATGTTTCTAGGTCAAAGACCAAAATCCTTTCACCAATGTCTGGTACCCATTTGTCTGAGGAATTCAAGCTCCGTTCCCTCGGTATGGCACGTCTGCTGGAAATGTCCACCCACGGAAGCGAATAGGATAAGGACAAGAGCGAAAACTGCAGAAATATACAAATATTTTTTGTTTTAATATCTAAGATAAAGAACTTCATACTTACAACTACATCGGACACTAATGTAGAAGTTATTTCCCTTATTTGGCATTTAAACAAATTAATTACCAAAAATTAATTTACAGTTTTTTTTAATTATTTTTTTTTCTTGATTCATGTTAGTTAGGTATAATAAATAATTATTTAAAGTTTTAACTTGATCCTACAAAGAATGTGGGAGAAATAACATTTCACGGGAAAAACTTGCATATTTAGTCATATCCGTGAATACTGCAAGATTAATTACCCTACTATATATCAAACAAAATAGTTTCTTACCTGTAATTAATATACTAATTGGTTTATTTGTTTAATGATTCAAGCATACTAAATAGATGATTTTTTCTCTTTAAAAAATAATAAACATTTTTTGGTGTGCAAATATAGTACTTAGTATACAATAAGGGAAATAACTTGAGATGACAAAATAAAAAAAAATTTTTGACAAAAATCTACAACCGTTGCATAAATGTGCTAAAAATATGGTATGCCATTGTCTCCTACAATAAAGAGCCCTAAGTGTTTATTACTATTAATAGTGAATAGTTGTAAAAGTGGTGTATTTTTATGAAAAAACTGCTTGCTTAGTTGATTTTAAAAATTAAATTTTTCGCTTTCAGAAAAGATAAAAGTAGCCGTTGCATCAGAACTTTGAATGGTGTAAAATATTGTAATGTCAGATTTTCATTATCTTTTCTTGTTTACGAGATCTAAACGGGACGGACGGACAGACGGACATACAGGCCACACAAAACTAATAGCGTCTTTTAGTCTTCCGGGGGCCGCTAAAAATTGCCCACTATCCAAGCTAACGTGAAACCGCTAAGAGATAAGGAGCAGTCCTGTTCGTTTCTTCCAACTGAAGTCAAGGGGAAACAACCGTAACTCAATACGGGAAGAGTAATTTGATTACTAGTTCTGTCTCTTGGCTGTATATTAACGGTTGCTAATCGTTACTAACTCTCTTTTTTAGCAAGTTTCGTTAATATAACGGACATTATTTGTACAGTTTGAACATTTATTGTCTTTAGTTTAGCCCTTTTTTTTTTGTTTAATCACGCCATCGTCATTAGTAGAGGCCTCTAGTTCATCTCGTCCATTTTACATTTGTTTTTTGTTTTTGTTCTTCCAATCATTTTTCTTTTTTGTTTTATACTTTTTGGCCTCAGATATAGGGCCAGCATTGGCGGAGTCATTGACTGTAGTAATGGTGGAGTCATTGACTGTTTTGTTTTACAATGTTTCGGATGTTCCTTCAGAGTTGAAGATAGTTTACTTCCTAGTCCAAACCTCCCGCAGGACGACGGGGGATGGGAGCGGGCAGGGTTTGAACCCGGGACCATCGATAAATCCGAATGACAGTCCAGCGCGCAAACCGCACGACCAGGCAGCCATACATAGTAATAATAATAATAATAATAATCTTTATTGTCCGTATGGAAATTTTTCTTACAATTTGTGCATTACACAAAACAAAAAACATTATAACTATAAGAAACTAAAGTGTACATTCACACCAGACTCACTCATAATTTACATGTGACAAAGTTTATACCAGATTGTTCTTATTAATGATTTGATTAGCAGGGGAACAAAAGAGTGTTTGTGTCTGTTTGTTTTTGCTATCGGTGTCTTGTATCTCTTTTGTGATGGTAAAATCACACAATTCTGACACAAAGAGTGATTCTTTATTTCAAGGACATGGTTAGCTTTTTTTATAGATGTTTGTCTCAAACAACTGCCCAAATGGGGTTTGTTTTTTGCCAATGATTTTACCAGCAGCATTTAGGAATCTATAAAGTTTATTTTTATTTTTAATGCTCAGATTGAGATACCAGGCAGTGATATTGAAACTTAAAATATTGCAGATTTGAGTGTGATAATGGTAGAGTCATTGACTTTAGTAATGGTGGAGTCATTGACTGTAGTAATAGTGGAGTCATTGACTGTAGTAATGGTGACGTCATTGACTGTAGTAATGGTGGAGTCATTGACTGTAGTAATGGTGGAGTCATTGACTGTAGTAATGGTGGAGTCATTGACTGTAGTATTGGTGGCGTCATTGACTGTAGTAATGGTGGCGTCATTCACTGCAGTAATGGTGGAGTCAATGACTGTAGTAATGGTGGAGTCATTGACTGTAGTAATGGTGGAGTCATTGACTGTAGTAATGATGGAGTCATTGACAGTTGTCATTTTAAACTTCACGGGCCAGTAAATATGAAATAATAATCTGGGTCAATCTTAATACCATCAACCCCCTTTTTTTTTTAAATAAAGATAGCAATCCTGCTTTCCTGCCTCATAATCGGTACCCAAGTCACTTCCTTAACCTTGCTGCTAGCAATAATGCTGACAATAATGATTTCGCTCTAGAACAGCGGTTCTCAACCTTTTACGCTCGGCGACCCCTTTTTACAATCCCCTACTCTGTCGCGTCCCCCCTTTCCCCCCGCGCACACATATACAGCAATAGAAGAATAGACAATAACAATCCATATTTTCGATGGTCTTAGGCGACACCTGGCAAATCGTCAATCGACCCCCAAGGGGGTCGCGACCCACAGGTTGAGAACCCCTGCACTAGAACAATTTAAATAAGAGAATCCAAAATAAAGTTTTAAAAAGAAAACCTTTTTACAATGTAATAACAGCCATGTATCTTGTTCAATGAGAAAGTAATTGCTGGCATGTTGATTATTTGGGGGGGGGGGGGGAGATTAAAAAAACAACAACTTAAAAACAGCAATATTTCATTATGACGCCTCTAGTTAGTGCATTACAAAGTGTTTTTCCGCAATAAAGATTTGGACATTGTCTTCAATAGCTACGACTACAACAAATAGCGTCGATTTTACATCCAAGTTCCAAAAGTTATTTCTCTCAAGCGAGGAGTAGACATTGGTGAAAGAAATGTTCCAATCATATGTGAACAATGTTCAACGGGAAATAATTGGAGAAATCGGGAGCTCTAGTCGGTCAAAAAGTTCAACTCAACACTTCCAAGCTCAGAATTAGCTCAATGAATGTTCATTGCAGCAACACAATTATCTGCGAGTTGTAGCGTCCTCGAGTTGGAAACTCCAGTCAATGTTATTTGTTTAAATTTGCTATACATCTTCTAATAATTGATATAGTTTTGATTTTGTTGTAATATCTTGTGGCTTTTTATACATATTACATAATAAACTTAAAGATTGATACAAACATTAATAATTAGGGTCTGATATTTGGAAAACGTTTATAAAACGCGTAAAATGGATTGATGGATGGATAAAAGAATAGCTGGATGGATGGAGCACCATAACAAGGTTTTAGGAGGCAGCAGGATTCACATTTAGCGACAGATCGTTGGCTAGATCTCTTCCAGCCAGTCAAACAAATAGTTGGACAAAGCAAAAAGTACTTTTTTATTTTCTACAATGTTTCTGTATATGTGAGTGTGTGTACTTGTGAGAGACCCCGGGGGGGGGGGGGGCTTAAACGTTCGTGATAGAATAATAAATATAGAAGTAAATTGTTCAAAGACCGATAACTATGAAGTACTCACATCGTGAATAGGACAGTAAGGAAAAAAAAAAGGTTTTAGCCACTAATTAAACAACACAATGAAAATTTATTTATTGCAAATGAGGTAGCGCCGTAAAAGATATTTAGCTTTGTTTTAATTTTTTTTAATGGAGAAACACAGCAAAGATTTAATTAAAATTAAATTTTGTCTATTTTGAACATACTTCGGTAGGAATTCCACACTCGTCCAATCGATACATTGACTGTCATGAACATATTGCCCACCCTTTTCTGAACAAAACATTAACTGGGCTGCTTGAATTCATTAGTCACAATTTACATACAGATACGATACTTATACCATGTATCACTGCACAATATCAATGGAAGATTTAAATCTCTATCTAGATTCAGTATGTAAGTGTAGTCTATAGTATTGTCATGTTTATAAGCCTCAATCTATATTACCAAACTAAAACGTTTCTATACTCTGAGTAGATTTATACATGGGCGCACCAGAATATTTCGGGGTGAGGGTGAGGAATTGGGGAGGGGAATACAATTTTTCGTTTTTATAAACCTTTAATTCATTAGTAATTGGGAGCTAAGTGATTTCTCTTAGAAAAAGTCGCCAGCTTCACACAAGAAGAATTGCTTTAAAATGAATTCTGCTAGCTGTTTGCCAATACGACTGCGTTCTATATTGGACATTGACGAAAAACAAATCATAATATAAATGGAACAGGCAAAGAAAATAACAGCCAGGATATACAAGGAAATAAATGTCTCAATTAATCAGTGGCATTGTTTTTAACGCCTAACTCTATGGATAGTGGAGTGCGTTAGGTATTTGTATAATTTTTTTCTTTACACCCTCCCGATGTTCAGTACAATGTCAGATTTGTAACTATTTTTCGGTATCACAGAAAGAGAGTCCCCCCCCCCCCTCCGTTCCAGGCCATTTTCGCAGTTAACATTTGTACACCATTAACACACTACACTTGTGGACAGCTTGCGAACTGAATGAGATAGATTGTTATCGCTTTTTTTTTTGTCAACTGGGTTGTAGTATAATTTCTTTCGAGCCAGTGATAAATATGTAGAAGAAACTATTGATTTTCTTTAAACAAATGTTCGTTTCAATTAATAATTAACAGGCAGGAGACCCGTTGGACTAACGAATAGACGCAACACTACAGAAAAACAGCAGTACCTCAAGTGGGATGTGTGGCTAAGTGTAATACAAGGCTCGGGTAGATAACTTATGGCTCAAGTTCCTATCCCAATATAAACTGTAGAAGCGCAGCGTTGTGTTAGCTGGGTGCCTCAAGGCAGCACGGAAACCTTCTCCCACCACCCCTAAGAGAGAGATGGGACCAGTGTGGACAAAAACAAGAAAAACATTTAATATAGTTTTTTTTTAAACTACAAGACCTCATTTTTGCAACTTATTGAGAGATGTTTTTTCTCTTAAAAATGAATGAATGTTTGATTTAAAAACATTTTTTACCCAGCCCCCTTCTCCCCAAGAAAGAACCCGGTTTAGCAAATGTATAGCTCTGCTACACCTTTTAATATTCCGCATTTAGATCTAGACTCAGAAGAGGATGCGCACAATTTTTAAACTCTTGAATCAATCTAGACCTAGATTTAGTCTCTCTAGCCAAATTTAAATTTATTTATTTTTACTTCAAAAAAAAATGATAATGGTCAAATTAGAGTTTTCCATATGTGGCCAATGAGCGAATAATTCTTTTCTCAGCGATATACATCAACTGTTACATTTATAGGAATGCCGTTAGAGTCATTTTTGAGCTCAGCGTCAGCCCACTCTCCATGAAGTATTGACTTGAATAGAAGTATTGCAAAAATACGCTAGAATAATAATAATAATTAGAATGTGCACTTCATTTGCTATACCATTAATGAGTTATAACTGAAAAGTGGCTTAATATTTAACCTAAGTAGTAAGAGAAAATACTTACAGATAAATGGTATGAAAAATAAAGATATCAAAGGAGATATTGGTTTGAAAACTAACTCGAAGCCTGACCATGTGGGCCGTATTTTAAAAAATACCATTAGTAGAAGATCATGCTGAGATTATTCACACAGAGCACGTGAAAGAAAGCAGTCATGCTGACAACTTAGGTTACACACACACACAACTTATATTACTATACATTAGGGATAGGAGTATAATCACGAATTGACCTTTGCATTTTGATTTAAAATATGTCTCTACCTATGTGTATAGAAATAAAGTTCTCCTCTCAGTCCTTGCGATCTATGGGGCAGATGATGTAGAGGCTAACACAATATTTAAAAAAAAAAATACCCTAACTATTTAATTTACTGGTGATATACATCCCTTTCGAACACCAAACATGCAGAAGTTTAACAAAATATACCCGGTAGATATTTTGGTTTTTGAGAACTAATTATAACAGAGTTAATGAAACTGTCACAGAGGCTCTAAAACTGGACTGTGACAAATCAAAAGATACGTTCCTCTGCGGTGTTTTAATAAACGTTTAAGCTTCTCAGATCGAATACTAGTTGAATGACTTGATAATGTACACAGAGTTAATGTCAATGGTAGACAGTAGCTGGGTCATTTACGAACAAAGTCTGTCTAATCGATTCTTTCTTCTCTCTCTCTCTCTCTCTCTTGTTCTCGTAATGATTTTTTTCTCTCTAATAGAGCTAATTATTAAGATTTTGATTAATATACAACATGGTGGTCATAGGAGCCTGAGAATCGGGTTTACAATTTCTTGTATTAAGCAACAAATCAGAGCAGACCCAGCATTCACCAAACAACTTCAACTGCTTGTTATCTTGAGAACCACAAATTACTTCTCCTTTATCGAATAGTACAAACTAATTGTTTGTTTTTTTTTGTTCAGACTCCAATTGTTGGCCAGTCTAAAATAATACACAGTGAAGCAGCAACCAAATCAACGCTAACACAGGATTCATTTATCAGTACTCAATTAAAACTAATTTTTTTTTGTCCGTTCATGACACTCAAAGATAAACTGCATCTGTTTGTTTTTCTACTGCTTTAGAATTCATAATAATAGTTTAATTCCTTTTTTTGCTTGCATTGAAGTTGTTTACTAGAGAAAACCGAGATTCAAGTAGCAACGAATACAGTTTAAGATAAATCTTTTAAGACCATAACTAAAATATTACATTTCATCAATAGATTTATTTCCAATAGATCTAATGCTTATCTTGTTTCAGCTTTTTGGCTTCAAATGGGCCAAGTATAGTGCTTGTTTAAATGGGCCAAGTATAGTGCTTGTTTAAATGGGCCAAGTATAGTGCTTGTTTAAATGGGCCAAGTATAGTGCTTGTTTAAATGGGCCAAGTATAGTGCTTGTTTAAATGGGCCAAGTATAGTGCTTGTTTAAATGGGCTTCCTATTTCGTTTGTTTCAAATGGACAAAGCACTTCACTTGTTTCAAAATGGCCCATTATTTTACTTGCTTTAAATGGGCCTATTTTTTTCAAATGAGCCTATTATTTCGCTTGTTTTAAATGGGCCTGTTTATTTAGCTTGTTTCAAATGAGCCTATCATTTCGCTTGTTTGAAATGAAACTGTTATTTCGTTTGTTTGAAATGAAACTGTTATTTCACTTGTTTGAAATGAAACTGTTATTTCACTTGTTTAAAATGAAACTGTTATTTCACTTGTTTGAAATGAAACTGTTATTTCACTTGTTTGAAATGAAACTGTTATTTCACTTGTTTGAAATGGGTCTATTATTTCGCTTGTTGTTTTGACAGTACGGCAGAATACTTCTCTTCGCCTACCAACTAAAATCAATGCTTATAAAGCTTCACCATGAACATACGTTGGCAAGAACACCTTACAAATAACCATAACAACCAAATAACCCTAACCCTAACCCTTACCTTTCGACAACTGCGCTGGGTCAGACAACAATACCTCAAGCAGGACGACCGCATGTCAAAGGCGATAATTCTCTGGCGAGCTTAAAGGACGATGGCGTAACAGAGGTACCCCCGTAAGTGGTATAAAGATAAAATCAGGCGATATTTCACTGGCATAGAGACAAGTAGCTGTCAGCAGTTGGTCTTCAAATGAGACACTTGGAAAGTACTCACAAAGTTCATGGGAGACACCTATGAGTCCCAAAGAAAACTTGCCGACGACTAGCGCAGAAGACGAAAAAATAAGGAGTTTTATAGAGGAGGGGGTTGGGGGGGTCCGCAAAAGTTCATTTAGTCATATGAACACTAAGAGGTTTATTATAATGAACTTTATAGTGCAGTCCAAGAGACAAGAGCTAGACTTCTGCACATTTCAACCAGATGTCATGTTTTAGAGCAATTCTAGAGTACAGCGATGCCAAACAAAAGACATGAGTTCAGATGTATTGACATGATCTGAACCTGTTACTGTGTACACACGGGATTGTCCTAGCAAGACAAAGTAGCAGACCGAAAGAGACCAGCGTCAGCGTGACCAGAAATATTTATACTCACTCAATTGAAATTTAAGTGAGGCATTTTCTTTTTTAATAACGGACTTTTAAAATATTTTGTATGAAAACAGGGGACGCTATTCGGAGTCTTGAACCGTGTTTTGTCACGGGCTACCGTTGATTACCGCCCTTGTTTCATTTTAGCACGATCAATATATCACACGTCCTAGTCCAACATCCCCACCTCCTCACCGCCTCCCTTCACGTGCCAATGTTTTCTTCCATATGTTCTTATAATAACATATCAATCAAAACAGCGCTTATTGCGAACGTCTATCAAAACCTAGCAACGTCCAACAGTTCTATGACGTGGCTAACTCACCCCTCCCTACCTTCTCCCTATGCCTCTTTTATTTCTAAGAATTATTCTTTAATTTTTTTTAATTTTTTTTTTGCTTAAGATTTTTTTCTCCGATATCGTGATTTCAAGGCGTTACTTTTCTGATATCATATTGTATCTTCAGTTTATTGTTCCAAGTTTTTCATAGAAATAGGTCTATATGATGTTTGGGTTAAAATCTTCAGTTACTTTTAAAATTGGCTATGTTCCATTCGGAGAGCTCTGTCTGTATCTCAAGGTGCTGATATTTATGTCACAGCCTGTTATTACTGTGTTACAATGACATCAATCCATTTCAGTCGGATGGAAACTGTGGAGAGCTTTGTGCTGATCATGTTTCAAAACTGGTGGGATGTGTGACCTAGTTAGGGGGCTCCGATTGGAATCCAGAATCGAGATTATATCTTCATCATGGAAACCTTCTCCCAGAGAGCGCCTCCCCTTGCGCCACACAAAAAAAAAGATTACACCAGTGCGCACTTAATAAGCTATAAACATGAATGGCTCGCTATATAAAATACATTTAAAAAAAAAAGAAAATAAAAAAAAATACTTACAGAAAAAAAAACGTATCAAAGGGGAAGACCACCAGTCATATATCTAAATACTGTAAGATTTATTTCATTTTTCGATATCATACAAAATTAATTCATTAACACCATCTAATTAAATAATTGGTTAATTTTTTTTTATTTTTTTTTGTCGACTCATGTTTTGATAGGAACAATGAATAATTGTGCAAAGTTTCAAGTTAAACAAAGAAAGGGAGAAATAATGTGCGCAAAATTTATACCAGACAGACAGACGGACAGGCAGAGTGAGTGAACTGATATAAGCTTTGTGAAAACAACTAAGTTGTCACATCTATGACTAAGAGTTTTAAGTATAGAAGAAAAAAAACAAAACTGGTTGTGTTGTTGTAGTGGGACAAAAATGTCAAAAGCATCAAATTTTTTTTGTTTGTTTACTACTGAAACAGAAATCTCCATTTGAGAGGAGGAAGGGTTTTAAGGTCACATGACCTACTTCTGCTAAACACGATTCAAAAATAGTGTCATTTGACTTCCTCGCCGAACTAATTGTGTGACATGGAATCGAGTGTGATACAGTTTCCTGCCATCACTGGGATAAGTTATTTGATGTTGTATGATGCTTGATGCCGATACGGACTTGTAACTCGAGAGTTCGACATCCCTGCTATAAGATAAAATATTAGAGATTCACGCAGTTAGACTCCAACTAATGGTGTCAGGCTGTTACAATGTAGAATAAGAAGATTTAGAATGTGAAGCTTTATTGTTAATAATTAATTATATGTGACGAACCTGTTAGGTTATTAGATCAACTTTTTTACAACTTCTCTTATCGGCTTAAAAATACTTTATATAGGCAAATCGTAAAACCTGAAACCTGGACATGTATCTCGAAAATGGCTCTAACAATTTTTTATAGAAAATTGAAAGTTGAAACTTGGTCATACAGTGAAAGCTCTGGTTTGACCGTTACAAATTTTTCAAATTAAATTTTCGCAAAATTTTATTTGGTCTGGAGATCTTGACATTCGATATCTTGTACACGCGTGCGGTTGAAAAAGTCTCCGCATGTATTCGTTAAAAAGCTAAATAAATAAATACATTTTGCGCAAAGTTTTCTAAGTCTGGTCTGCTTAACAAGGTTTTTTTTTCCGGATGGGGGAGATTGGAGCAGGGTAAATAATGTTCCTCTTTATTTCTCATTCAGAAGAGTCAAATAATCAGAATAATCGTTATTTCAAAAAGCCATCAACTTCATAAAGGTGGGATTGTTATTTGTTGTTGTAAACTATTCTTGTTATGATTACTTCAGTGGGAAGTAGCGAAAACAAGATTTAAATAACAGACCAGTTGGCAACATTTCTTGTGTGCTCAAATAGGAACAAAGCTTTAGTCGTGAGGGGTTTTTAATAATCGTTTAGTATGAAAAATGCTAGATCTTTATAGTTTTATTATGGAGTTGTAGGTTGTCTTTATAGATATATATTTGTTCTTGCTTACCTGGATTGTTAAAAAAAATTAAATTTAATATTGGTTACACTGATAATCAAAAAGTCCTAACCTCTGTGTGGGAAGCGTGTGCTTGAACTTGGCTTGGTTTGGCTACCTATGAAGGGGGCTCAAGGCTCGACACCCGACTCGGGCAGAGTTGTGTTACTGAGCGCCTGAAAGCAGCACGGAAAAACTTTCTCCTAGATCCCCCCTCCCCCCTACCCACTGGTCCACAACTGAGATTGGACCAAAGCGTGAAAGTAGCGCTATATAAAAGCCATAATTTAAACAAAGACTAAAATATTTTTTATGGCTCTACCGATATTTACCATTTGATAGCCATATTGTTTTTTATATAAATTGCTTATATTTTTTAGCGAGATCTAGGAATGTACTAAAAATACAGAGAAGTCCTAACCTTTGAATGATAAATGAGTAATTACATGTTCCAAATATATTTTGACAATACCTCTATTCAAGTCAGAACTTGGAGGGTGGTCAGAATGTAGAGGGGGGGGGGGGGTAGAACCTGGACACGGATCTCAAAAAAGGCCCAAACGATTTTCCCAGCAATGTATCCGTTGGACGTATACTATCGGCAAACTTTCTATGTCCAGATGCCTCATTAGCAGTATTAAAAGATTTTATTTTCCCGTATGCCTGATGACGGTGTGCAACATAATACGTGTGATATGTCTTAAAGCTCTGAGAAAAGAATTTTAAACTCGTCGGCCACACGGGGAAAACTCTAATTGGACCGTTATCATTTTTCTTAAATTTTTTAGGCTTAAACGAAACAAATACATGGCGTAGTCAGACGTAGTTTGCCGATAACTGTGTTGCTTACTATATTTAAAGTTGTTTTCGGTTTATCGCTATATTATCTTAGCTTTCCTTATATTTTAAAGTACATCTTATTTAGAAGAAGATCTAGATTCTAGGTCTAGAGTAGACCTTAAGAGTTCTAAATCAGAAGACTAGATCTAGATCTAGTTCTAGATGTCGATATAATGAGAGTACCAAGAAATAATTACACAATTATACAATGCCGTCTGGCCTATTTGGTAACGTCGTTGGTACCTCGAGCTGACGAAGCCAAAGTTCTAGCTAAGTACCCGGCTTGAGCAAGTTTTAAAAATATTTAATTAACAATTTAATTTTAAGTTGTATAATGAAGCTTTGTTTTAAAAATAATACACATACGTTATCGTTTTTATTGCTATACATTTTTAAAATATAATGTCTTTTAGCTGTATTGAAGTAAGCCTTTTTGGGTTTACAGGTAATGTTCTTAAGAATTAAATAACAGCCACGACAATAATACATAAGAACAATATTGCTTTTCTTCATGTTCAATATTAGTATTAGCAGTATTCACAGATGTTATATTCCCATATGCCGGATGCCCAACACCTTGTGTAATACGTAATGTGTCTTAAAGCTCTACCTTTTCTTTTTTTTTTTAAATATATATATAGTCCCTATTTTCCCCATGCTACTATTGCTACACACAAGATTGAAGTGACTAAAATAAAAGCCAATGTTAGGCCCATCTCATTTAAGTCGAACACGGTAAGTGTTACTGGAATGGAACCAGTGTTAATTGCACATGTTTAGAGTTGTTTACTTTAGAATCCATGCTCGTCAGTGCTGGCATTTCTTTCAGTATTCTCCCCCTCTCTCCCCCATCTAATCGATTAGTTGAGTATCCCCAGTGGTTAGACGAACAATAGTCTAAATAAATTGCAATTGAAAATAAGAATGTTTAGTTTAGATAAGTTGCAATGGAAAATAATAATCTTTAGTTCAGATAAGTTGCAATAGAAAATAAGAATGTTTAGCCTAGATAGGTTGCAATTGAAAACATGAATGTTTAGTTTAATTAAAATCATTAAAGACAGAGCAACTATAATCATACACATTGAGCCTTGCTAGATCTTGTAGATTATAGATTATTGGAAAAAAGATTAGACATACTTGTAAAGACACAAAATGGAATAATGATTATTTCCCTTACCATTTGAGAATCGTGCCGCATCGGGTATCATTCACGTCTGCTAATCCGAGAATCATGTCAGCTTCGAATTACCGAAAGAATGTAGCAATCCGATGAGTATCCATGTTATTAATCCGAACACTTGATCTAAACACTTAATCCACAGAAACACGAGCCTAGAGGTCGATGAGAAGAAGAAGAGGTATAACACCGTGAACACACAGGCTCACGCCGTCCGAACAGGATTGTTTTGGTAATCCCATTCAAACTTGGTGCTGATTGTCTACGCGCTCACGTGCTAACAGAAGCGTATAGGATCGAAACAGATTCCCAAGGCTTATTTGTTTATATGATATGTGATCCATTAGAGATAAATGGGCGAGAGAGAGAGAGAGAGCGAGAGAGATGAGTGAGTGAAAGAGAGAGAGAGAGAGAGAGAGAGAAAGTGATAGACATACAGATAGATTACACCCTGTGAATGAAAAAGTTTGATCGAATACTGAAATTGTTATACCTGAGAAAGTGAAGAATTGTAGGAACTTCTTTGTCTGATAGATAGATAGATAGATAGATAGAGAGATAAATAGATAGATAGATAGATAGATAGATAGATAGATAGATAGATAGATAGATAGATAGATAGATAGATAGATAGATAGATAGATAGATAGATAGATAGATAGATAGATAGATAGATAGATAGATAGATAGATAGATAGATAGATAGACGCTTACTAAGAGCTGAGAATGAAGTGAAAAAATAAAGCGAAGGACAGAATCGACAAATGATAATTATATAGAACTCTGAATCATTATGATCAAACTTAAAAAAAAGATATAGATCTAGATTTATAGTGTAATTGAGCATATCAACAAGTACAGCAAGAATGTATTTTAGTTGTGATGTTATCTGATTTGACGTGCTCGAGGTCTGCGTATTTTGAGTGTCAGCAATATGTAGGGAAGAATGTGCGAATATATCTGTGTGAGAGAGAGAGAGATTTGGTATTTTGTGATCAGTTTGTGGGGGGAAAGTGCGTTTAACGAAACCACTAGGCGTGACCATCAATAATAAACTACCTGTCGCAAATAACAGGACTAATGGGGAGCTACTCGTCTGAAACAAAAGCCTTCAGCCTGAAGGGTTATGCATCTTGATTTGTGCTAGTTTGTAACAGACTGTCATTTCGATTGAGCTTTATATCTTGATTTGTTATGGTTCAGTAATGTTGACATGCGCCTAAAACACTTGAACATAATGCTTAACATTCAGTGTTACACTGATAAGAACATTCTTTATTTTCTCTTTACAAACAAATAAAAACAATTAAAAAATTGATGATCAAAACATCCTTGTGGTTTAACACAAATGAAAGAATATTGGTCACATTTGGATGTACAATGTCATCGAACTACACAGATGAAGGATACTGGGAATAATGTGGCCGGAAAGATAACACCTGTCAATTAGTAGGGTAGAACTAGGCAAACACTTCCTTAGTCCACTAAATCAAAAAGCGAAAGTGAAGCTGAATAAAACACACCCACCACAGCCAGTTAATGTTACAAGACAGGCCCTTGATTTGGAATTGGCAAGGAAAGGGGTAAGTATGCAGTGTCAAGCAATTCTGCAAGAGGTCAGTCATCAGTAGAGCTTAGCATACCGGAATGATATCTTATCTTCTTATCTTATACAATACAGACGTTACTTCAAAAAAGAAGATGATTACGTCCTACGTGTCATGCATTTTTTGTATTTGAAGATTATGGTTCAGTGTTTTATGTATAATTGCTACTTTACTATTGAGTCTTCTGTCCTGAAGGTTTTCTAAATTTAGTTATTTTTCTAAAGGTGTTACTCTAGTCAAATGTGAATATTCGTTTGTTATGAATCTCACTGCTCTATTTTGTGTCTGTTCCAGTTTCTAAATGTTTTCTTTAGTTGAGGGGTCCCAAACGGAGAATGCATATTCTATTATTGGCCTAACCAAGGTTAAATAACATTTTAGTTTTATGTTCTTATTTGATTTATAGAAATTTCTTTTAATAAATCCTAATGCTTTGTTTGATTTTTTATAGTTTCATCAATATGTGGATTCCACGACAGTTTTTCATTTATTATAACACCTAGGTATTTTGCGTTTTTAGTCTGTGTTACTGGTTTGCCATGAATAAGATAAGTGGAATTAATTTGTTTTAGTTTTTTTGTTACTCTTAACAACTGACATTTTTCTGGGTAGAAAGACATGCTCCAATTTGATTCTTATTTCTGTAATTCATCTAATTCTCTTTGTAAAATATGTGTGTCTTGTGTTGTTATTATTGTTCTATATATTATGCAATCGTCTGCAAATAATCTGACTTTTGTTCCTGAAGTAATGCAATTTGGTAAATCATTTATGTAAATTTAAAATAGTAGTGGACCTAAGACTGTTCCTTGAGGTACACCTGAGTTTACTGTTATCGGTGTTGATTTAGAGCCATTTATTATTACAGTTTGTTCTCTCCCTATAAGAAAATCTTTAATCCTCTGATGCAATGGACCATTAATGCCGAAATATTTTAATTTTTTAAGCAAACTATGGTGGTGAACTTTGTCAAAAGCATTAGAAAAATCTAGTAAGATATCATCTATTTGTTCACTATTATCTAAACCTTTTGAAAAAATCATCAATTAGTCCTATTAGTTGTGTTTCACATGATATATATTTCCTAAAGCCATGTTGGTATGGGGTGAGAACATTATATTTATATAAGTGGTTTATGATGTTCCTACATATTATGTGTTCTATTATTTTACATGTGATGCTGGTAAGTGATACTGGTCTGTAGTTTCCTGGGTCAGATTTTTCTCCTTTTTTAAATAGGGGGGTGACATTAGCTTCTTTTCAGTTCTTTGGTACTCTGCCCTTGTTAAGTGAAGCCTGAAAGAGTATTTTGAACACTGGGGCTAGCTCATTGCTTAGTTCTTTGAGTAATCTAGCTGGAATACCATCAGGTCCAGACGCTTTATTTGGTTTGATGTTGGCTAATAGTTTTTGGATTCCATTTTATTGTACTACTATATCTTCTATGTTGTCTACTTGGTTCAAATTCAGTAATATGTCTTTGTCTCCTGGGGCTGAGAATGCTGATGCAATGTATTTGTTTAGGATGTTTGCTTTAGTTTCATTATCATTATGTATTGTTATGTTCATCTTTTAATGGCGCTATGCCTGTTGTTTTCATTCTCTTAGACGTAATGCATGACCATAGGTTTTTGTTGTTATCTTTAGATATTACATTGTTTATGTATTCACTCTGCAGCTGTCTGCTTACTTTTTGGGTTAGGTGTTTAATTTTTATATTCTTTTTGTAAACTTTTTCTGCCTTAGTTTCTTTAAATTTTCTATATAGGTTTTCCTTCTGTTTGCAAAGTTTCTTTAGTCTATTATTAAAACTAGCATTTATTTATTTTGTTTCATGTGTATTTAGTTGGTATATGCAAGAGGCTAGTCATCAGTGAAGCTGAGGATACTGGAATGATATGCAAGAGGCTAGTCATCAGTGAAGCTGAGGATACTGGAATGATATGCAAGAGGCCAGTCATCAGTGAAGCTGAGGATACTGGAATGATATGCAAGATGCCAGTCATCAGTGAAGCTGAGGATACTGGAATGATATGCAAGAGGCCAGTCATCAGTGAAGCTGAGGATACTGGAATGATATGCAAGAGGCCAGTCATCAGTGAAGCCTAGGATACTGGAATGATATGCAAGAGGCCAGTCATCAGTGAAGCTGAGGATATTGGAAAGACATGGGAGAAGATTTAAAAAGCAGTTTAGAACTAAGTTAGGTGGAGAGGTGAGGTTGCAGGCATGCAGCCCTACGTTCCCCTTGGAGTTCAGAGAATTAAGTTAAGTAGGTCGGACAGGAAAAAGCAAATGATGAAATAATAGTTAACTACTAGCTGTTCTCTTTGTAAAGAGGTCAATTTATCGCATGGTTTTACTGACGTAAGTGTAGGCTTTGGGACGGGCTTAATAAAGGGCCTTATCCTCTTTCGAAGGCTTTAATAATAATGTACTTTGAAATATTATGAAATTATTAAGTTGTATTTTTTTTTTGCTTTTTTATAACTACCTATAACTAGTTCAACAGCCTTAATGATCTAAGCAAAGAGGAAGCTTGAGTCCTTACTTTTAGGTATAGGTCATTCTAATTTTAACAAAAGCATCAATCCTTTATTAGGCTTCAGTTTAATTCACAATAGGTCTAATGTGTTTCCTAATACATATATATTTGTTAAAAATTACAGACGTCCCTTTAAAAGATAAGATAATTACGTGCTACGCGTATACTCTTGTTAATCTAGTCCTGAATTTTTAGTAGATATGTAAACTCTGCTAACTCATGGTTTTCCTGGCTGATTCAGGACATCCTGTTACTTGTATAATGGAACTACGGCAAAAGCACTGGTACATACTTGTCTTTTCATACGGAATAAGAAATGTGCATTTAAAAGAATTAAATTATAAAGTTATTTAATGATTCAAACCATTTGTGTAGATTATAAAAGACGAATTTAGCAATTTACATAAAAAAAAAACGTTTTAGATTTAAAACATGCTTTCAGATATTTTGCATAATATGTATTTAATATATCAGATCAATTCCAAGACATTGTCGTGTAAGTGATAGTATATATTTTTATAGTTTGTGGAGTCGTCGTTGAAGGTGAAGTCCTGGGAAGGTGCACAGTTTGCACAACCGTAATCCGACCCTGTATTTCTGTACTGCTATGTAATGTGAAACAGTAATCTAGGGCTAGGCCAGGCCTTAGAAAGGGTAGAGAGAAGTTTGAAATGATTATTATAAATGCCACACGTGTAATGTTTACTAGAATTTATATTTCTTACTGGCATATATTTTACTTGTTTGCTTCGGATGGGATAATATTAGAACGGTGATGCGAAAACTACAACCCGCGGGCAAAGTCCGGTCCGTGACGTGGTTGAATCCGGCCTCACGAGATTTCTACATACAATGGAGACTCCTTTGGACTCGATATCTTTTTTTTTTTGTTTTGTTGCGAGAATGAAGCACTCGGCAAGTGTCTGTGGGTGAAATTTAAATGTTCCGCTAGCACACACTGAAAACAAGCAAAACATTTTAAAACGTGTAGAAAGATTTTACCAGACAGACAGACAGACAGACGGGCAAAGGAAGTGGATATCAGCTTTGTAGACAAAAAGAAAATAAGAAATAAAAAGTTAGTAATTAATAATTTTGAATCAATCTAACGATAATTTTGAGTCAATGTAATGATAATTTTGAATAATCTAACGCGGTCAAATAAAAAAAAAAATATAAATGAAAACAAGGTTACAAAGACAGTTTGTGTGGAAACACAAACTCAAAATCGGCCCCCGAAGTGGTCCACCCATGCAGGAAAAAAGGAAGGTTTCAATATTTTCAGAAGAATATTGGTATTAAATTCTATCAGAAGTGATCCACCCAGACAGGTAAAAAGGCAGGTTTTGATATTGTCAGAGGGTATATCATAATGAAATTCTATTAAAGGCAAATGACAGAGAAGAATGGAGAAAGAATGTCGACAGATCCTGTGTGGTGCCCCAAATGCCAGCAGACCAAGGAATAGTTGAAAGTGAATGTGAAGTTAGATGTGAACCTGGCCTAACTGAAGTCTTATAATGAGTCACTAATTGATCTATTTGTTTTGTAACGGGTCAATCTCTTATTCAAAGCCTGAAGAAAAAAACATTTCCGTAAAAAAATAAAATTCCTTTAGTTTTGTATTTAATGTGTGTCCAATTGAAATGGCAGTTCAAGCGATAATATGAAAAACTACTTATTAATTGTTGTTTTAAATTATGTCCAACTTATTTGTATAGTAAATAGATTATTTCTCTTTAAAAAAAATGTTAACTTTTTTTGGTAAATGTAGTAGTTAGTATGACAGAACTTACATAGCTTAGCAATACAATTGTGAAAAATAATATTTTAAAATAAAAAATCTGAAACCATTTGTATAAATGTGTTAAAAGAATGGTAGGTTTTGTTCTCTCTTACTAAGAAGCCTTCAGCGTTTGCTACTATTAATAGTGAATAGTTGCAAAAATGGTGAATTTTTTTATGAAAAAACTGCTTGCATATTTTATTTTAAAAATGATATTTTTCGCTTTCAAAAAAAAGAAAAAAGTAGAAGTTGCATCAGAACTTTGAATGATCTAAAATCTAAAATATCATGATGTCCGATTTGTATTTTCTTTTCTACTTTCTGAGATCTAAGCGGAACGGAACGGCGGACGGACAGACAGGCCACATAAAACTAATAGCGTCTTTTCCCCTTTCGGATCCACTAAAAAAAGTCAATTATTATGAATAGTTCAGATGGAATATTTTATTTTGACATAATCTGCGACCAAAATAAAATAAAAAAGAAAAACAACATGTTTTGATGGAAGCAAGAAGAAGCCGTTAACAAAGGCTTTCATACACTTCCCTCCAATATCAGTTTAGCGTCCTGTTAAGATAACAGACGTCCGTCAGGATTTTGATACAATTCATTGAAATGTCGGGTTTTATTTATGTGCTATTATGAGCCTATTTGTAAGCCAAAGTTAACTCAACTTGAAGATTGACGAAATGATACCAATTTATAGTCACTGTCCACATATCGCTAGTAACCAGAAATGTGTGGCATAGGTCCGAACTATGTAGTCTGATGGGCCGAATAACGTGCTCAAAATTTTTGCCAGACAAACCGAGTGGGTTGACATAAAAGTAGTAAAAAAAAATTAACTAACGTTGACCACCAGGCGTATTTAAAAACATTCTTACAAGGACTTTACTTTCCCCCTTTCAACTTTGAATGAGCTCTGGACATCAAAGTGCTGACACACAGCTAAGCTTATGGCCAGGGGCCGCCCCTGAGACAGCCGCTATAGATTTAGATCTTTGGTTAGACAGTTAGACCGTAGTTGTACAGCTAATGGACTATCCATGTCATCACGCGATTGTCATTGGCACCTCGAGCTCTAGCCCACGCAGACTTCTTGTCACAAAGGTAAACATTGTGATATGAGAAGCGTCGTTATAGCTTATTGATAATCAACCACTGGTGATGCATCCACGTCTGACGTCCTATTTCTAAACCGACTGTTTTTAATTTAATTATAATTTTAGCTGGAGAAGGCTTAAAGACGGTATCTTTTTTTTTTTTCATCTAGCAGGACTTTAGGGTGAGAATGTATACACAGATGTATATCTTTGATGTAATCTAGAAACAAGATAAATTCAGTTCATGACTAGTGTTAATTTAGTTTCCGTTTCTTTCATCAGTTCGTGGTCTGAACTGTATACTGGGATTGTTTTTTGGGTTCCCCTTTCAGACCATGCGATTTATAAGCCAGATGATGTGGCCCTCGGTTAACGAGGTTGTCATGTGGCCAGCACAACGACCAACCGCTTTTACTTTTTCCAAACTAATGTCTGGGAGATTAGAGCTTGGTGGATTCAGAAGCGCCCGAAGATCCAGAAATTAAAAAGCTCCAGACGTCTTCAGGATATGAACCCGGGACTATCGGTTCGGAAGCCAAGCGCTTTACGCTCCGCGGGTATATTGGATAGATGGCATTGTTTTCTCTTTTTAATACTTTTAAAAATAGTGTCTGCATTTCTGAAGTGAATTTCTATGAAGGAAAATATTTATTTCTTTATATTTTAGATCAAAATTGACAGAGAAAGGGAAAAAGACAAAGAGGAAGAGAAAGAAAATTTCCCTTTCAGTAGTGATAGATATAAGAGTAAATCGTTTCTAGATATTTTTGCTCTAAGTTTCAGACTAAAGTAATACAGGACATTGTATTAAAATATTCTGAAAAAGAAACTTCTGGATGTGATCTGAGAAAATAACCTTTGAATGTAACCTCCGAAAATGATCCGATTATGTTTTATATAACGCTATATTAAGAGAGATTTTTTTGTAGTTCTTCTTAGACGTGTACACTCTCTGGAGAGGGCAAACTTTTAGTTCTATTCAATTTGTGGGCGTAATCTTAGACTAATCACAATTTGTATCACATCCACTTCGTGCAATCTGTATTGAGGAATATTTCAGGAATATATCAAAACTTTTTTGTGTCAAGTTCGTTGAGGCCAACTCAGCGATTTATCGAAACCTGTACACACAACATTTTTTAAATTTAAATGTAAAGTAGAATAAAATTATTTCGCAAAATAATTTTGTTTCATTTTGTTTCATCCTTTTCACTGAAAAGAATATAGCCGCCATTCGTTTTATGTGGTCCCACCGTCTCTTAGTTATAGATAGCATAAACGAAGAAAATTATTGAAAATTCGATTTCTTGATATTTTAGATGTAGATCTGCCTTTAAAATGCCAGAGTGAAACACTTCAGCCCATTCTGATTTTTTAATAATCGTGTTTGCATCCAATTCATCAAAAATAATTCAGATCTGACCAAGTGCTCGGCTCCTCTCTACTAAGGGTAGAACAGAAAGATTTCTAGAAACTCATTTGTTCCACGTTCATTCAGTGTGTTCCAATGTAATGTCTCATCACCAAGATGTACAAAATAGTCCATTGAACGCTGGTTGTGCGTGTGTGTGTGCGCGAGTTATGCTTTTTTTATGGTGTCCGTGTATGCAATAAATATAACCATTGTTATACAAGTAATGAAGAGATGGACAATTGTACTTAATTGTCCAATTGTTTAGACCAAGACAATAATCTATTGTTATCTCTTGTCAGGGCCGGTCCTAGCTATTGCGGGACCCTATGCGAAACGGATTGCGGGGGGCCTATTCTGGGTAGGGATAAAGATAATAGGTGCAAATTATCTGAGAGATACCCATATAATCTGCTCGTTGTGACTTATTTTGTCTGGAGTACAATTCAATATCGCTGCATTCTTGATGTCTCGAAGGATAGAATTCACAACAACATCAGCTACTACAGTAATGAGTTCGTTTTGAATCTTCTTTCTAAGGTAACGATCATGAATTTCTGCATTGGTAACACGTCGAAGTTGTTCCCCCATTACTGGATCAAACTTTGAGAGTTATTCTACTAGACCAGGAAATTCCCATTACTTGGCTCTTTAAGTCTTTCAATGGTCCCTCTGAAAGATAAATTGCGCTTCGCTAGAAATCGTACAATTGCAACTATTCCAACGTTTAGTTTCAGAATAAAGCATCTCCTGGTGAGCTTTGTCAATGCCTGTTTTTTTTTTTACTAAGTCTTGCTCCAGCTAGACAGCAACTGGTCATGGCGTCTAAATGCATTTGCGATTTTTCATGCTCTGCTAGCCTTGTGGTACAGCTTAGCCACTGGTCAAACCCTTCATTTAAAAAGGAACTTTTTTGTTTTTCCAGGAGACGACAGTAGAAACAATAGATCTTGTCTGCTGACACAGAATATATCAGCCAAGGACGCAAAACACTTTCACCATTACTCAGGTTTGATTTGCAATGCACTTAAGAGAAATGTCTACCATCCTTGTTTTTCGGAAAATTCTCCAAAGTAATCTCAGGTGGACCTTATTGTAATAAATAGTCAATACAAGATCTTTCCATTTTTTCTAGACACATGGCAGGATAATCCAGATTTCCCAATGAATTGACCACATTTAGCTCATTATCTATAACTACATGTTGATCAGTTATCACATTATTGCTTTCATTTCTTACGACATGTTGATCAGTTGTTAGTGTTATATCATTTTCTTCTTCTCTTACGACATTCACCACTGCAGTTTTTGCATTCTTCATAGAATCTGTTTCAGCTGTTTTACTAGAAGTGTTTATGTTCTTATTTTCGGGTTTTGATCGTTTTAAAAACGTATTCTTGTTCTATTGGAACTTTCGTTTCGGTTAAAATTCGCACTATTATTATATTTTTATTTAAATATGAAAGCTGACAATTTTCTTTTAATTCGCGTAAGATTTGTGTTTTCCATATAACAATTTTGTCTAATTTTCAGGAGATTTTAAAAATAATTTCCACGACTTATTCGAATATTTTGCATCATTATGCAATTACAGATACAGATATACTTAGCGCGGGGCCTATGAAAGCGCGGGGCCAACTGCGGCCGCATAGGTTGCAGTGGCTTAAGACCGGCCCTGTCTCTTGTTATGAAATACGAAAACCCACAGGATAATAAGTGAAAAGAATTATCTATAATGTCAAGGTTTTTATTGTGAACAGGTGAGTAGTTATGTTTGACTTGAGTACTGAGTTGAGTGGTTTGACTGAGTTGTTAATACCTCCAGTGCTAGTAGGTGAAGATTAATAAGCTTCAGCGATCAGATCATGGAGTGCAAGGTTTTAGTGAAACAAATGATTGGATTTAGTCCAAAAGGTTGAGGGAATTAGCCAGACTATAGACCTACACTTTTATCTAGAGCTTATGCTTCACAATAAAATGGTGAAATGTTTGTTCCATTTGGGAATAAGGCGGTGGCTGGGTGGTGAAGCGCTTGGCTTACGAACCTGAGATCCTGGAAGACTGGGGTTTCAATTTTGAGATTTTTATGTCACCCAACTCTAATGAGTACCTGACTTTAGTTGCGGAAAGTAAAGGCGGTTGGTTGTTGTGCTGGCCACATGACACCCTGCTGTATAGATCGCAAGGTCTGAAAAGGGAACTTGAAAATTTCTTTTAAACGTGAATGACTAGTAATTGTGTATACATTGCATATTGTTTTGTATATAATGCATATGTGGATTGTTGAAAATGCAATGTCGCCTTGTGATTACATATGCCCAACCTGTAACCGCAGCTGTGTATCAAGGATTGGCCTTCTACTCACCCAAGACGTTGCAAAGAGAAAAGATCGTCTCTATAGGCGTAAAATGCCACAGATGATGTGCATATCAGTACATGTGTGATGTAGGTCTCACATATTTATAATAATATATACACTAGCCAAATATTACCAGCGACACGCTGGCCTTAGTTTGTGTATCAGTGATCTGTTGCATTTGATTTATATCAAACCTGTCGAGATATTCCTTTATCACTCTTCTATTTACCTACGGAAATGAAAGTGGACTGTCAAAATAGGTGTACCCGTTTAACTGACGTCTTAGAAACTATTGGAATCATTCACGTCTGACAGTGAAAGTTACATTTAGGTATTCGAGAGTGCTAGCCTTCAACAACCAATCAAAAGAGACGAAACATTTAGGTATTCGAGAGTGCTAGCCTTCAACAACCAATCAAAAGAGACGAAACATTTAGGTATTCGAGAGTGCTAGCCTTCAACAACCAATCAAAAGAGACGAAACATTTAGGAATTCGAGAGTGCTAGCCTTCAACAACCAATCAAAAGAGACGAAACATTCTATGAAGGTGATAGATGAAAGAAAACGTGTAAATTGGTAGGACTAAAAAGTATTGTAGTTAAATGAATAAAAGATTCATATAATAAACAATGGAACTCCTAGTGATTTAAAAATAGGGCAAAATATATACCAGAAATGGTTTGTCCTACCAGTCTTGAGATCCTGTAATAAATTATACGAACGTGAATTCAATCGCCATGTTTATCAGATTTTAGGAACGCTACACAGGTCAACTTAAACCAATCTTTGTAACAATAACAGCATTGGGCTATAGTAAAAAAAAAAGCAATTTTACATTCTTCCAATAAGTTTCCAATGTGATGCCAAACTTCACATCTGAATGAGAATTGATCACTGACCCGAATAAAGAAAAGAGCCGCCAGTTCTTCACGCTTTCCAAGGACGGCATTTAAGAAGGCTAAGTGGTATGAGCCCCTTCACACACGCACACACAAACACACACACACACACATGTAAAGAAACATTTTCTGAAACACTTAAAGACGAGATTGCACACAAAAAAAAGCCTGCGTTATACTATCGAAAACTTGTTTTACATCAATGATTCCCTATTTAAAAAAAAAAACGAAAATAAGGGCAGTGGACATTCTGATGCGATAAACAAAAGATTCAAATGTTCTTTACTCACAAATTAAAATGCATATACTAAAGGAAAAAAAGCATTTCGTTTGTTTGAGACGTGGGCACGTGTTTACAACAGAGAACAATAGGCAACCGAATGATCTTGAAGTTTGAACAATTTCTGTTCAATGTTAACCTTACTGAGAACATGAAACTTAACGTTTTGTCTGATGTGCTTATGGCAATGTGCTTATGGCAATGTGCTTATGGCAATGTGCTTATGGCAATGTGCTTAAGGCAATGTGCTTATGGCAATGTGTTTATGGCAATGTAATCTTCTACTGATAAAAAAAAAAAAGAAAAATTGAAAAAAAAAAAAAAAATGGGCAGAACAGTGAGGTTTGAGAAGTCAGTGATTTCGTTACAGTATCAAATACGTGTTAAAAATCTGGTAGGTGTAGTCTCAATTTTTTTCTCAGAAGCAGACTTTTAATACAAGATACAAAACATAGCTGTACAAAATTGTGTTAATTATAAACTGATATTGGTTACTGGCTGCAAGATTGATAAAATTGTCTTTATAAGTCAATGACAGCAAGATTGATAAAAATGTTTTAGGTAAGGCAATGAAAGCATTATTGATATAACTTACTTTAGATAAGTCAATGAACTTGCATTAGATAAGTCAATGACAGCAAGATAGATGTTTTTTAAATGTCTTAAATATGACAATGGCTGTTATGAAACAATTGGAAATAGTGAGAAAAAATAGAACTAGCACTTTTAAGTTCAAGACAATCACGTAAATATCATCGCATCGTTTATTATATTGGTACTTAATCCATTCATATGCACTTTATAATATTTAGTTGTGTGATACAGTATTTTCATTCATTACGCTCTGTATCGATAGAGAAGACCCATTTTTTTGGTCATCTACTACGGCCTACTTAGCAGACAAAAAAAATTAATATTTTCTTACAAAGGTATTTACAGTTGAGTTTCTCTCTCAGGAATATCAGAAGCCTTCACTCAAATAACGAATGCCCTTATTGTCAATTTGATAGGCATCGCAATGGAAAGTAGAATATATATATCAGTTTTGTGGACCTGAAGTGAAAGAACAAAATAATTACCCACGTCACGTGTCTTGGGAGATGAAATGATGATAATAGGAGGGAATGATGGGACGCCCCTGTCGTGGCGAGAGTCTGATGGGGTGCGACAGGTGTAGTCACACCTTGTTTAGCCCATGTAATGCCAGTGGCATTGTGGCGACATGCGAGGCAAGATAATTAACGACAAGATGAATTAACACGTTTAGGTAACAACGGGAAGAGAAGTCTCAACCAGTTCAAGCAATTTTACTGATCGTTACAACTGTACAGGTATGAAGTGGTTTGACATTAAATGTCATGTGAAAATCAAGTAACTTAAAAACTTACATTTCTTGCTATTATTGTCATGAGGATTTAGTATTTACATCAGTGGCGTAGCTAGGAATTGGCCAACATTAGGATGCCCGGGGACGCTTCACCTCTTTGGGGACCCCTGCGTTTTGCGTAATATTTAATATTTAATGTAAAAAAACAAAAAACACTCATTTGCCCCCCCCCCCCCTTTTTCAGGTGGAGGCCCGTGGGAATATTAATTCTCCCCCTCCTTCCCCATACCCTAGTTACGCCTCTGCTTTACATTCTTTTTTTTTTTTGTTCTTTTTTTGTTGTTGATATATTTAGATGGTTATTAGGTTTTCGATTCAGTGTATATCAGATGATAATGAAGCCGACTAAACTTTGTAAGTCTGTCTCTTTTGGTGAGATTCTTTAGATGAAAACTAATTAGTACTTGACCTGCTCTAGTTCAGGATTTGGAGTTAGAACACTATATAGCAAACGATACGAAACTGGAAGACGATCTTTTTTAAAAAAAGTCTTTAAAAGCCTCCTTTCATTCTATGCGTTCACATCTCTTCTCACTCTCTCACTCTCCTCTTCTTTTCGTACTCGCTTCTCTTTCTCACTCCTCGCTCATTGTCTCCCTCTTTTTTTTAACTCCGCTTTGACTCTCCTCTTTCTCTCTCGCCGACCTATCCCTTTCAGCCTCTCAATTTCCTCCCATTCTCGTTTTATCACTCTCTCTCCAATCCTTACTTCTTCCTCCTCTTATTTTACTTTCTCTCTCACTCTCTGCTCACTTACTCCTTCTCCTCTTTTTGAAACAAAGTAATAACTACCTCGGTACCGCATTCCCCACGCTTCTCTGGTCACCCCGTGACCCCCGGTGGTGAGACCTTGCTCTCACTCTATATATAGATCAATATCCAGTGACCCGATAACCTTTAACGCAGTAGTCAAATGTAAAACAGTTGCACATGACTTAAGAAGAAAGAGATTTCCCCACCACTGATACAGACGAATAAAGATGCGCACATTTATTCATTTCAAAACAAACCTATGTAGTGCTGAAATGTTATCAGAAGATAACATTAATAGAAACATTTTTTTAAATTTGTATTTTGGAGAATTTCGTGGTTAAAGAGGGTGTCATGAGGGCATCACAACGAACAGCCGCCTTTACTTTTCCAAAACTTGTGTCAGGTACCCATTATAGCTGGGCGAACTCAGAGGAACCCAAAGATCCCAGAAATAAAAAAATCCCAGTCTTCACCAGGATTCGAACCCCGGAATCTCGGCGCTTTACCACTCAGCCACCGCGCCTCCCTAATTCTAAATTTTTGTGGTTCAAATAAGGAATGGTAAGAAACATATTATAATAATAAATAATTATAATGATTATAAGCTTTGAGTCAGAAGATTGACGAGAAATACTGTAATTGACCTGGTTATGCAAATCTAGCTCTGACCTACATCTTATGCTGTTTCAGATGCACAGAAAGTCGTAGTGTGAAGAATCAGGAAAGAGTAGGTTGAACATTTCTGATTCATAAATCTTTGTTTTCCTAAGAACTATTTTATTTATCAATTACTTGGTTTCAGGCTTATAATGAACAATTTTAAAACATTGTTACAGGGAAAGGGAACATTTAGACTGGAATTTCGAAGACACAGAAATAGTGCATCTAATAACAAGGGAGATTTGTTTCATTCCAGTCCAATAAAACAATAGGTTTCAAGTCAGTCGCTAGCACAGATTGTAACAAGAAGGGCTGGAACAATAAGTGGACCAAGATAGCCTTGCAATGGATAGGACAACGGAATGAACCCACAAATTACATTTTTGAAACAAGAATATATAATATCATGGGCGTAGCCAGGGGGGGGTTTTGGGGTTCAAACCCCCCCCCGAAATGAAATCCCCCCCCCCTCGGGGGGGGGGTGGGAGACGGACTTTAGTGACTGATTTTTTGCTTTGATTTTCTTTATTTTACGTGAGATTTTAATACTAAACCATCACTTGCTCCAGCGGAGCCAAAGGGGTTTTGAGTTTAAAACCCCTACCATGGGGTTTTGAGTTTGAAACCCCCTACCACGGGGGGGGGGGGGAAACGCACTTTAGTGACATGTTTTTTTGCTTTGATTTTGTTAATTTTAGGTGAGATTTTAATACTAAACCATCACTTGCCCCAGCACAGCTAAAGGGGTTTTGAGTTTAAAACCCCTACCAGGGGGTTTTGAGTTTAAAACCCCTAACATGGGGGTTTTGAGTTTAAAGCCCCCTACCAGGGGTTTTTGTAGTTAAATCCCCCTCTTCTATAAAACAAAACACACAAAAAATGCAAACGATAATCCCCAAATTCCAAGTGCACAGTTAAGGAAGATTTTGATTTAAAAAACCCCTCCAAAATTTACGATAGACCCCATCTTCAATATGAAAAAAAAGCAAATTATGCACTCAAAATATTATGAGCGTAGCTAAATGGGTTTTGACTCAGTTTTAAGTTTAAACTCCCCTCCAGTGGAGTTTGAAGCAAAAAATACATCTTCAATACAAAAAAAAAGCAAATTACACACTCTTAAATCTAAGAGCGTAGCCATATTGGTTTTGAGTTTAAACCCCCCGCCAGCGGGGTTTGAAGTTAAAAAATACATCTTCAATGTAAAAAAAAAAAAGCAATTACCCACTAAAATGCTATGAGCGTTGCTAAAAGGGGTTTTGAGTTTATATCCCCCTTCACAAGGGTTTGATGCTAAAAAATAGCTCTTCAATAAAAAAAAAACCGCAAATTACACACTAAAATTATTTGAGCGTAGCCAAGCGAATAGGGGGTTTTGAGTTTAAACTCCTTTCCTCCAGATGGTTTTAAGTTTTAAAATCCCCCTACAGATCGTTTTGAGGTGGAAAACCTCTATCTTCAATATTACTCTAAAGCAAACTACAGTTACCAAATTCTATGATCGTAGCTAAATGGGGTTTTGAATTTAAAAAACAACAACAAAGTCCTGAGATTTTTAGTTTAAAACCTCTAACAGATGATTTTGACGATAAAACTTCTCTTTTCGATATAAAATCTAAAGCAAACTACAGTCACTTAATTCCAAGAGCGTATTCAAGAGAGGTTACACATTTTTACCAGTGGCTGGGCTCCATTAATAATGTGCAGTGAATAGTCATCTGCCGAAATTGAAAAACACTAAATGTGGCTCAACAAAGTTGACTAAGAGAGGTTTTAGGAGTTAGTTATTGAGATCGGGTCTAAATCAAGGAAATCCTATGACGAACTGGAGTCGAACCCTTAGTAAAATTGTGACAGAGCGTTGCATGAGGTTTGCGGGACATGTTCTCCGACTAAATAAATTACGCATAATAAGAGTTGCGATGACATCCTAGTACAACTTGGCGCCACTCATTCATGGAGGTCCTCGGAGTAGGTGGGAAGAGGCTTCAGAAATTACCAGTGACAGATTTTTGTGGAAACAGCTTGACGGCTATTGCGCCGAACGGCGCTGCAGGGTCTTAGTCAGTAAAAATAGCACATTAGGTTTTTGAAATAAGACTTTTTAATAGCAGGAAAATGCACTGTAGATACCTCAGAATATGCATTTTGTTGGCATTCTATGCCAGAAATAGTGCTTGGCGGCGGGGCTCCGCCCCGCGCTAGGGTGAGCTCCTAGAGCTCCCCCGAGTCAGAAACCCCATTGACAACGAAAAACATGCTGATTGACACCTGTAACCCCTGCTACAAAAATTCTCTACTCTAAACTATATCCAACAGATGCAGGTATACATTAACGATATTTGAAACGTGTTTGTTTTTTTTAATTAGATGTTTTCATGTAAAGGGCAAATAAGAGAGAATGAGAGAGAGGGGGGTAGAGAGAGGTATGGAGAAAGGGGATTTGATAAGAGTGAAAGGAGAGAGGACGAGGGAGAGAGATTAAGAAAGAAGGAGAAAGAGAAAGGGAAAGAGAAGGGATAGTGAAGGGAAGAGAGAGAGATAGAGGGGGAGAAGAGAGTGAGAGAAAAAGGCGAGAGAGTGCTTGAGAGAGAGAGAAAGTAAATAGATTGAGGAATAAGTGGTACAAGAAAGTCAATAGAAATAGAAAAAAACAGATAGATAAATAAGAGAAAGTAAGGAGAAAGAGTGGAGAAAGACTAAAAGAAGAGAAAGAAATGACAGACGTGTTTACGTGTAAAGACAAAGTAGACAACGATTGACCTGAAGGTTAACTCACTACCTGGATTTCTCCCATCCATTCGAACGAGTCCCTCTGCTGTTAATAGAATGACCTCAGAAACCCCGGAAATTAAGACTGGTATTTATCACTCCTGTGCACTCTACTCACACGAATCACGACTTTCTTGACTCACTCTCAGACTGTGTGTATGTGTGTGCTTGTATGAACGCTTGAGTGTTTCTCAACCCTTTGTCTGGGACCCCTTCAGATGGATAAAAGGTACGTCAACGCCATTCTCGGGGAACAGTCTAAGCTAAAGAATTCTTGCCTTCTGAGCTGTTGAACTGCATTCTACTGGCACATGTCATCACTAGTACAAGACTAATAAAGTAAAATAAAGAAGGTGGAGGGAATGACTGGAGGGGGGGGGGGCGAGAGACGTCTATGCTTGATCACAAGCTGCTAATTATATCTTATTACGAATAACAAACTGGGGGCGCTGTGGCAGAGTGGTAACGCGCTTGGCTTTCGAACCTCGGGTCCTGGGTTGAATCTCGGTAAAGACTGGGATCATCATCTGCCAAATAGATCGCAAGGTCCGAAAGGGGAGCTATACTTTTTATTTAATGAATTACAAGCTAACAATAAGGACGATTCTACCACTATACACTGTGTAGATATTGTCAAAATGTGATGTACCAAAGTCCTGCTTGTCACATGACTGACTGCCGACGGCGTAAATTTAGCAGATTTTTGGACATGTTATACAGAAATAATTATAAACTGATCATTTCTTTGCCACCTTGATACTAAATAATAACTGTTCAAAGGGTTTTAGAATGATGAGCAAATGATTATGCTTTGACAAAGTTCACCACCAAATCTTGCTTAAAAAAAATAAATATTTGGTCTATTACAACAGTAGATTTGGGATTACTTTATTGAGAGAAAACAAACTGTACAACAAGTGAAATAATTAAATGCTTTTTAACGAGTAAAATAAAAAAAAAATACAATTTTAAAAAGAACATTTTTAATAAGTGAAATTGTTTCCTATAGAATCAATCCTGCGATTCATTTTTAATAGACCTGGACAAGCAATTTGAAATATTTCTTTGTATAGTTTTTGTTTAACGCAAAGTTCATGTTTATAGCATGTTCAGTGTGCTATTGTCCAGTCACTTTTGTTGACCAGTGCGTTGGGGGGGGGAGGTAGGGGTTATCTGGAAGAAGGTTTTGTGCCGCCTTTTCAAACGCGAAGTCTAACTTTGAACTTGAGTCTATTTGATGGGAGGCTGACGTGTTTACCACTGAGCTATTCAAGCACTTATAAAAATAGAAGGTTTTACAGTTTGTTTAACATTGTTAGAAAACGACCTAAGTCCCTACACAGCACTCATCTCATGAGTTCTTTAATAATTGGTTACTTTTTTTAATTGATTCTTTTATTGTCTTTGCCAATGTATAATTATGCAAAGTTTCAACTTGATCCGAGATTGGAAAATGGGAGAATTAACATTTACTGGATTTTTTAAAGACGGACGGATAGAATAAAAGACTTGATATAAGCTTGTTAAAATAATAATGAGTATGATATGCTCTATTGATTATTCTTCTTTGAAGGTACGTAGTAAATTTGAAGTATAGAAATAGCATTCAACTTATAATATATTTCACATAAGAAGAAACAGAACAAACTGCTGAGATTTCTTTGTGCTAAAAATATATCTTAGATTAAAAAACAACCATTTATGACAGTAGTTACCATACATTTTCAAAAGAGATAATAACTAATCAGAAAAAAGGCGTCCATTTGATGTATGAACGAGACTGCCAGACGAGACTTCCCTCCCTGGTGTGTTTAACAATACAGAGACAAAGTCAATCTAGTTTTCAACCGTTTTAATCTTTTTTTTTCTCCTTGGCTAGCCAGACATTTGTCATCTTTAGTTATAAATCAACAAACAGACGAACATCTTTAGTATATATATATAAATATATATATATGTTTATAAATCAACAAACAGACGAACATTGCAAAGCAGACTTTAAAGTCCACAGGGAATACGGTTCAAAGGTAGACCAAAGCAAAGATGGAGGAGATTGGTGGTCTGGAAATCTACGTCAGTGAGATCCTAGAGTGCCTACCGGAGGGGGGCACCAGGGTAATTGAGACGGCTTTAATATAAGTATTTAACGGTAGACCACAAACTCAATGATCTTGTTCTTTTTTTAAAGAAAATTTCTTTAATAATTACACCATGGGCTTATCCAGGATTTTTTTCGGTGGGGGGGGGGGGGGAATTTTTCTTCCCCCCACCCCCGCCAATATATATATATATATATATAAACTAAAAAATCTCTGGAGTTTTATTTTAACAAATTCAAGACCCCTTTAGCTACGTTCATGGAATTATGTGACTGTAGTTTGCTTTAGAATAGTATTGAAGAGAGAGGTTTTCAACCTCAAAGCTCTCTGTAGGGGGGTATTTTAAACTCAAAACCATCTGGAGGGGGTTTAAACTTTAAAAAAAGCCCTCTGATGGAGGGTGGTTTAAATTCAAAACCCCCATTGGCTTGGCTACGCTCATAGAAATTTTAGGGTGTAATTTGCTTTTTTTTAATATTGAAGAGGTATTTTATTAGCATCAAACCCCGCTGAAAGGGTGGGGGGGGGGTGTTCAACTCAAACTCCTTTGACTACGCTAATAGAATCTGGTGACGGATAAATGGATAGTCTTATATTGAAGAGGGGGTTTTATAGTTAATTTCGGATGGGGTTTTAAAATCAAAATTTTCATTAGCTATTGTCTTGGAATTTGGGTATTGTCGTTTGCATTATTTTTGTTTTGTTTTGTTTTATAGAAGAGGGGGATTTAACTGAAAACCCCCTGATAGAGGGTTTTAAACTCAAAACCCCATTGTCTGCGCTGGAGCAAGTGATGGTTTAGAATTAAAATCTTACCTAAAATAAACAAAAGCAAAGCAAAAAAGCAGTCACTAAATTCCGACCCCCCCCCCCCCATCATTTCGGGGGGTGGTTGAACCCAAAACCCCACCCCCAGCTACGTCCATGAATTACACATACTTGAGAGTATTAAGCAGGCTAAAGCTAAGATTTTATTTAATAATTTTGTTATATAGAATACATTAAACAAGCTAGAGCTTAGATTCTATTTAATTAGTCACTGTGCTGTAATTGATTAAGGAAGCTAAAGCTTAGATTTAAACTTAGAATTAATGCTTTTCTATAAGGCTGCATTCCACATGAATATTCTGTCTACTTTCGTTTTTTATGATCTGCTCTTGTCACGATCCAGTGTTATTTCTGCAAGTCCTTTTTAAGGAAGTAGTCCTAAAGAAGTTGGTTGGAAACTCCAGTGCGCAGCGTAGTGTGAAATCAAAATGGTTGAGAATAGTGTTGAATAAAGAAAACAAAAAATTAAGAACAAGCCAAATAAAGAAAAATAAATGAATAAGAATAACTTACATGAAACATGTACATGTTCAAACTCTCTTACTGTAATGTTTAAAGACACTGATCTCTCTCTCTCTCTTTCTCTCTCTCTCTCTCTCTGTGTATATATATATATGTATACATATATACATACATACATATAAACACTATAGAAGAAACAAAAAAGTAAAATATGTTGTCATTAAATAAAGCAACAAAGATCGATATTGTCCGACCCTGATAATTTTCAAGTAGGGCTTCACTTTCACTTTTGATATTTTATATATTATATTATGTTTTTATATGACATTTATGTTTCCATTTTGTCACAGCTGTAAACGTGAAACTACTTCATGTTGTATAATGTTGCCACAAAACGTATTAATAATAGATGAATGGTTTAGGGTTTATGAAGCCCAATGAAAACACCTAGCATCATAATACGGATATTGTTAAGTATAAAATATAATATTAAAGCTGATGTTTTTTTTAGATCGACCAAAAGACGGATAGACTGACAAACAGAAAGACAGACAGACAGACAGACATAGATAGATAGATAGATAGATAGATAGATAGATAGATAGATAGACAGATAGATAGATGATAGATGATAAATAGATAGATAGATAGATAGATAGACAGACAGACAGACAGACAGACAGATAGATAGATAGATAGATAGATAGATAGATAGATAAATAGATAGATAGATAGATAGATAGATAGATAGATAGATAGATAGATAGATAGATAGATAGATAGATAGATTGACAGACAGACAGATAGACAGACAGACAGACAGATAGATAGATAGATAGATAGATAGATAGATAGATAGATAAATAGATAGATAGATAGATAGATAGATAGATAGATAGATAGATAGATATTAGTCAAAAAAGGGAATCTAGACTATTGACACAGAGCTATATATAGGTACTCACCAAGGGGGAAAAGCCATCGAGCAGTACTCTCCTTCCGCTGTCCAGCCGTGGACATCGACTGGAAACACTGTCATTTTGGCTCCAAGTTAGTCCCTCCTTTGGTAGACGTTTAGTTTGGTTGTTGTTTCGGGGTAGGGGGAACGAGTGGGGGGGGATACAGACTGTGGTGGATGATACACCCAGTGTCTCTTAGTCCTTCTGCTGACCTGTCAACAAGTTCGACAATCGAGCTCTCCCTCACGTTTCATTGGCGGCTCCCAGTGAACATAAGTCACGTGCTTCTAATTCAGACAATCATTAGCTCCCTTTTGTTATTCCTTCCCCCTTTTATCCAGAATGTAGACATTTCCTGATAAAAATCACATATTGGACAAGACACATTTTATTTCTGTTATCGTCCACTATAGGCTACACACATATACTAGATATATAACCTGGAGATCACCATACACACAACAGTGTGGTGTCTTTATCGTCATTACACTTCTAGAATAAGCACACAGGAGTGATTAATTATAATAAGTTTAATGACCCCCCTTTAGAAAATGAAGACACATTTTATTGACTGCATGTTCTAAATAGAACGCATCCAAACACTGTTAAGTGTTGAACAAGAGAAATGCCTGCAGTGTTGAACAAGAGAAATGCCTGGCAGTGTTGAACAAGAGAAATGCCTGCAGTGTTGAACAAGAGAAATGCCTGCAGTGTTAACAATGAATTCAAAATGGAGATGTCAACAAGACCGCGAAAGTACTTGGTCACAGTTGACATAACATCAGCTCACCAAGTATGAAATGACGTTTGTCAATAAGATTGCTAAGTTGTAAATAATCTTGTTTTAAGTGATTCTCAAGATACATTTTTAAAATTTGCAATTTACCTCTTTGTTTTGTCTTCGAGTTTCAAATGCCGGCTAACATAATTTAAACAATAAAAAAACAGGAATATTGAAAAAGAAAAGAAAACTATAAGCAAAAATGTGTTGGTCATGTAAGGAAACCTACAGAATAGGAAGAATGGAAAATAATTTTAAATATACAATCTAAACAATATTAAAGACTCCATTTTGAAATAATAGACAATCTCGTCAATGTCAAGGTCGCTATATTGTCCTATCACTGTTGCCAACCAAACAGTAGAACATTGGCGACACCAGCGACAGAAGGTGTTAATTCAGTTCAAAAGTTGACCAACTAAATTGTCGTACACTATTTAAAACACATATTTTATTCTTTACACCCAGGAACACACACACACACAAAAGCTGACTATTTATTTTAGTTTTCCTAGAGGATGAAAATCTGCAATAGGATTACTACAGTACAACAAATAACTGAACTACAGGACACTAAATAACTGAACTGATCTACTGGTGCAAGTTGAATATTCGCACTTGCCTTGATTAGCGGATTGATTTTTTCAAACAAACTTTCACTAGAAGTTCCACATATTAAAATTAATGCTAAGAGTTCATCCATCGAGAGAATGCGCATTAGTAATGGGAGAACACTGCAAAATGGCGTAGAATCACTATTGTATGTCTCTCTCTCTCTCTCTCTCTCTCTCTCTCTCTCTTTGATACCTAAGCCCACTTTTCTAAGTTTTTTTACAACCCTGTATTCAAGCAGACAAAAATAATTGAATCGTTTCCGGGAGTAATCCCAAAGCTAATTTCACTCAATTGAGTTACTCGGTAAGTTCCTCGAAGTCTTGCGACTGGAGTAGCGAGAATCTCCGACATGACTAGAGTCGCCGATTATTTAATTATGCCACTCCTTAACAGAGCCTTTTTTTTTTCAATTGACGACTTTGACGTAATGAAAGTACTGAATATATCCCCCCCCCCTCCTTTTTCCCAACGAAGCAGTGGCGTACCAAGTGGTTGAGAGCAAACATACTCATTGCTAGCTCAAAATCTGTAAGTACCGAGAGATGTTAGTAAGTTTATGACTTCTACTAGCTTTCTTCTCTCAACTGATAGAACTTTCTTGACTTTTTGTGACTAAAATGGCCTTTGTGGAATATCTTTTACAGTCTTAATGCTCTCGCCTTAGTTATGATGCAGTGTCATGCAGAATACATTTAAATGTTCTTTGGAAAATATTTTTATTTTGTTTTGAAACGCTCAGTTCTATCTACCTATGTATCTATTATCTATTTATCTATGTATCTATCTATTTATGTATGTATGTATCTATCTATCTATCTTTAAGTTTGTCCGATATTTTTGTCCAACAGTCAGTCTGTCAGTCAGTCAGTCTATCTGTCAGTCAGCCAGTCAGTCTGTCTCGGTCTGTCTTTCTTTTTTGTAGCTTTATTTTTACTTTTTAAATTCAATTTTTCTAGATAACAGTTTACAATGAATTAACGTTTTTTTAAATATTTTTTAAAGAATAGTCTGAACAAAAATTAAATCCATACGAAGAATACACACATTTTGTTTTCACAAAAATATAATCATGAAAATGAAAAAAAAAAAAAAAAGGAAATTCATGCATACATACATTTAACGAAGTAGCTGCATTGATAGACAACCAAAGGAACATTTTCAAAGACTCGTACACTTTTACCTTATTCACAACTCATTCAACGTTCCTGCTGAAACTACAACAGTACACAGATGAACACAAAATAAACTTGAAGTAAAGAAATAACATTTTGGATTCAGAAAGTGTATTTTTTTATATACCTCTAAGTGAAGTTGGGAAAAAATCAATTTCTTTTTGGAAAATGGATAGGGTCTGTGTAATCGATACTTTTTTAATGACGGGAAACTCTTCTTGATTCAGTGCTTCTTTAGGAAACATGGTCTGATCAAAACTAGAGATTTCTCCAACGACATTGATACAACTTTAAAAAAAAAAAAGATTTTGTTTTCTCTTACCAGATGTAAAATACGATGTTCGAGCAGAATACCGCTACAATAGACAAGAATTGAAGCAGTTTATACATAGAATATCTAGGATATTGCACCTTACCATAAGAAATAGAGATGTTAAAAGATGAAACGAGACATATATATCTGACATAATGCATACAACCGTGTTGTAATCCTCATACATAAACAAAATGTTTTTCGGCCATATATTGATGAACAGTGACGAAATCCAAGTCAGTTAAACACAAAAAAAAAATGCAAAATATTTTTCGTGCACAGCTTATAACATAAAAATTCAAACTAAATTGTAAACAATTTCAGGCTATATAAAGTTCACAAAAGTTTTAAAGTGCAAAATGAGCAGTCAGCTTCCAGGTGATCATAAGGCTTGATAAAATTCCTACAAATGCTGCTTCTTCACTAGTATCATTAGAGCATGGAAAGGGTTGCCTGAATCAGCCCGGAAAATCAAATGAGTTGGCAGAGATTAACTCTTATTAACAAAACACGACTAGATTAACACATGGATACGAGTGGGACTTAATTATCTTTTAAAGAAACGTCTTTAATTTATAAGAAAAGAGAAAGCGACGAAAGATAACATTAAAGAATGTAGGGGCCTGCCATTCTATTCAAAGTTCAAGACAGAGAAGAGAATGGAGAAAGACGCTGGTGGTGTCCTAACAGTTGAACAGAATAACATTTCAAAGATCTTAATATTGAATTTAAAAAAAAGCGATTTCATACTACGAACCAAAACATTAATTTCATCATTTCATCATAACTCGAACAGTATTGTAACTTACCACTCATTATGTAATCCAGTGCTTCCCAAACTGTGTTCCGCGTAATCCTAGTGTTTCGCGAAGCCTGAATAGATGTACCACGAACTACTCAAATATTTATCTAGTATATACTTATATATATATTTACCATGTGAATTAACCTCTCTTAAAAAAAAAAAAAGCAAAGTATTCCTCTAAATACTTAGAATGTGCGCGAAAAGTTCCGTTACGGAAACAGTTTGGGAATCACTGCTTTGAATCTATCAATTCTGTTCTCCTTATACGGGGGTCGTTTTTTTTTTTTCTCTCTTTACTTTCCAGTAAAATAAAAACAACACTCACTCTTACCGCGAACAGTACGGAACAAAAATATAATAATAGTATTCCAATGACTAGCACTCGAACGTAGCACTCAGCGTAAAATGTCAGGGGCAATTCTGATAACCCAGGACTTGGTGACACCCCCCTCCTACCGTCAGCCTGTAATTCTAACCGCCATTTCTCATTCGCTCAGAATGTTACGTTGAGGCTTACGCCATTTCCACATTGTACGGACCTGGTTTAAGTTTAATTAAATAACTTTCATGTCAATAGCAGTTTTTTGAATCGATGGACCGATACTTTTGATAAACAGTTCCAGCTCTAAAGAGTGCTAATCAATTGTTTCAAAAATTAGGTCAAGATCATTGATTAAAAAAAAATATTGATTAGGAAAAGTGTGCTTCTACTTTAGCGTTATTTTAAACTGGTTTAAAAACAAACCAAATATAAAAATCCAAAAAAAAATAAATAAAAAAAAAATAAACCCTCCTCACATATTATCTTAGGGGAAGAACTCCACATTTAAAACTATATTTCTCAATAATATAGAAGTTTTTTCCCTTTTCCGATACGAAACAAAATTACTAATAATTAATTGCCTAATAGGTTAATGTTTTATGTGACTCATGTTTTGAAAGGTAAAATGTTCTAGACGGTCGTTGCCTTGTAGGATCAAATTGCTGGTAGACAACTAAACCTCTTTAGGAGTAATATATCTTGACTAATAACACTTCAAAGAACGTAAATAACTTCCTTGTGGGCAATACTTAATATAACAAAATCAAGTAGATTTGAGATAAAATGAATGTACTGAACTTTAGTAATAGCATTTTTAACAAAAAAAAACTAACTCGCTGCAATAACACAAACTTTAAGTCTCTCCAAACAAATACCAAGTGACGACAATACCATGTAACAGTCACGTGTATAATTGTCTAAGGGGACAAAACAAACATATTTAGCCATATTTTTGAATACGGAAGGATTAATTTCCCCTGTAACTATCAAAAAGAATAATTAATTACAAGTAATTAAATTACTAAGAATTTATTTTTTAAATTGATTCGTGTATTGTCTACGCAGTTTAAGAATTGGGCAAAGCTTGATCCGAGAATGTGTGTGTCTGAGAAATAACATTTTACCAGACAGACAAACAGACATACAGACAGAGTGATTTGGTAAAAGCTTTGAAAAAATAAAGAACATTAGAGAAAAAAAAGAACATTCTTTTGATTTTTTAAAAGTTTATTTTGTTTTTTTGTTTGTTTAAATTATTATTGAGTGAATTTAGTAAAACAAAGAACGCTCGTTTGCAAGTCGTTAATCAGCGATCGGGAATGGGAAACTAATCAAAGAATAAAATTAGCAGTGCTTAAAGCTGTCAAAAAGTCAATGCAGGCGCGATGTTGAGCTGAATACATGAATATGAAATTACTTGCAAACGAGGCAAACGAAATGGTTAAAACCGGACGGGCATTAAAAATGCTGTTTGACAAAAAACATCAATTTGAACAATGAACGAAATTTCCAACGACTACGAAACAAAAGCTACAATCTACAATGCACTAGAATAAATGGCGGGTTGAAGCTCATTCATCGACCCACCAACATACGAATACGCATGCACCATCGAATCGAACACTAGTGGTCTGTTCCAGCACCACCATTGTACAATATCACATCTTAATTGAGACGCATGGGAAGAGCCATCAATTGACTTGTAAACAACCCCTGAAACAGCAGACGAGCATTCCATTAGCCTAGTGCACCTCTACATTTGTTTCGTTTCTTGTTTGTTTGTTTGTTGTTTCGCTTGCATGCTAATGTATAAAATAGAAGACAAAACCTCATTGGGATGAAGCTTGAACCAGACTGAATGAAACAGACATGATGAACTGTGGTCCGAGATGTTGACCAAGAAGTCTAAGTGTGTATGCTGGCTTGTTCAAAATATTGTCTGACCATATGTTTTTAGTTCATATTTTACTACATCATATTTGAGAGTGTCCACCTGGTCGATTTGGACTGCAATCACGATAGTCTTGAGTTTCAACTCTAACCGCTGCCATCCCCAATCGTCATGCAGGAGTTTTTACTCTAAACCAGCGTTTCTCAACCTTTCTAGTTAGGCGACCCCTAATATAATTTCATACTAGGCGACGACTCCCAATCGTCAACTGTTTTTCGTTTACAGATAAATACATTTGGGCTCATAATGACATTTTTAAAAGTTTATTATTCAGACTTGCATTTATTTACTTTTCTATTGCCTATTCACAACTATACTTGTTGCATACTGAAGTGACCATTTGACCAAAATGACAAAGTATGGAGATACTATATTACGGAAATAACGTCCCGACAGTATTTACAAACACGCCAAGGTGCGAGAGCTTGTTTCTGTTCCAGCATATCAGGAATTCAATAGCACAACGAATGTCATCTTCTGAATTCGGACTTAATATCTAACAAGCTGGAAAACTTTGTTTCCTGAAGATTTGTTGTTGGAAATGGAAGAAGAAGGCGCAACATAATCTCAAACAGAACGGGATAGGAACTAGTTTGAATACCAAGTACGGTTCAGATCTGCTTGTTACAGCACGTTAAAATGGACTCAAAAACAACTTCCAATGAGGATTAGACAGAATCCAAATTTCCGGGGGTCTTCCCCCTGGCAATTTGTCATTCGACCCCCCAAAGGCTGGTAACCCCTGCTCTGAGACGTTATAATTTTTATATCTAGGGGAACATTTAAAATTAATTCAAACATTTTTAGATATAGAAACATTGTTTTTTCTTTCAAAATACTAATTAGACTTATTTTATTATTGCAAGTACAAAGTACAAAGAGCTAGTAAAATTTGGTAAAGAGTGTGGAGGGGCGCTACCCCCTGACCTCCCTCCGGGTTATCTTCGTAACACTATATCCGGGTCATCGAACTTGTGGACAATAATCCCCTTCGACCGTTTGGGGTCGCGTCTTCCCGGTCAGCTCGTTCTGTTGACCTGCATTGATCTCATGACGGGCCAGGATGGCTTCCGCTCAGTAAATGCTATCTGCTTCAAACATACGTTAGCTGACATTCTCCTCTGACCCTCCCACTAAGTCACTCACACGCACACACGCTCACACGTAAACTCACTCCTGTACACAGGTTGCTAACAGTGGTAAACACATTGGTGAACTGGAGCCAAAGGAAACGTTCGTTGTTAACAACTTCTTTTATGTGCGAGAACAGTTTATAACTAACTAGTAACGTCGTTGGCATCATGAATACTGCATTTTATAATACTTGACGAATATATTCTAAGCAAATGTGCTTGATCTCAATACTAGAATGTGTACTGCCAAGAACGCCTTGTTATTTTATTTGATTCTTTTGGTTTGGTGGGGGTCAATAGTGTGAGACACGTTTTGTTTGATAACATCCCTTTATAAATAAAATTATTATTATAATTATTATTGTTTGTTTGTATAGAGACGCACCATAGTTGACAGACTTTAAATGCGAAATTTAGTGACGTAACGACTTAGTTGGGTTATAGAATATTGATGTAATATTTGTAGTCATTTGGTGTTAGGGTTTCAGAGGGACTGAGAGGGATATAGTGATATTACGGACAGAGACTCGACTGTGGCGCTTTCAGTCGTAAACATCGTCTGTGTTTGTATAACTGTTTCGACTTCTTTTCTACTTTGTTACATGTGTAGGTCTTGTTACTGGTTAGCAAAGTACAACTAATACACCCGTACAAGAAACCCAGACATCTCCAGAATAATTAGTCGAAGTTAGACATCCATCAACAACTACAAGGGCAAGGCTTATCAAAGTGGCCTATCACAGTGGCCTATCACAAAAGCTTATCTTTCAGTAAAAAAATATATTTTGCATGGCCTTAAGTTGCAAAGTATTCAATAGACACCGCTCGTGTTGTTGTGTGTCCTCCTACGTAAGACTTCGTGTTCCTTTCTGTCATGTCTGTCTTTAGTAAGAATTAGTCCTCCTGTCCTGTCCCTTTTGTCCTGTCCTCTTGTCCTGTCCTCCTGTCCTGTCTCTAGACACTGATATTATGTGTGATACAAGATGAGAAGATCAGTGGACATGTTGGTCAGAGCAACACGATGCTATTACTAAATACACCACGGCATTACAAGGTATGGACAGACTAAAACAAAAACGACCGAAAAACATAAGAACAGAGTATGTCCTGAAGGTACTGAAACAAAGAAACTAAGATAAGGAGCGTGAGCAATTGAGACTGTAAGACAGAGAGTGTGAGCAAGTGAGACTGTAAGACAGAGAGCGTGAGAAAGTGAGATTGTAAGACAGAGAGCGTGAGAAAGTGAGATTGTAAGACAGACAGCGTGAGAAAGTGAGATTGTAAGACAGAGAGTGTGAGAAAGTGAGATTGTAAGACATAGAGCGTGAGAAAGTGAGACTGTAAGACAGAGAGCGTGAGAAAGTGAGACTGTAAGACAGAGCGTGAGAACGTGAGATCGTAAGACATAGACCGTGAGAAAGTGAGACTGTAAGACAGAGAGTTTGAGAAAGTGAGACTGTAAGACACAAAAATCACAGAGAAAGAAATAGACGAAGTTAGAGACACAGAGAGTGTCACTGTGTCACTGACTCACAGACACACACAAGAAATTGAAAGAGGTAGAGAGAAACAGAGGCGCAGAAGAGAGACAGAGAAAGAGAGTGAATAAGAGAGAGTGTGAGATAAATAGGCAGAAAGAAAAAAGAACAATACATCAAATGTAGTACCTGGGATTAATTATCAGAATATTGAAATAATGTATTTAACATGTATACCCAAATCTAGTTGAACAAGATCCTGTGTTGAAATTGTCAATGAATGTTAAATCACATTTATAAGTAAGAAAAATTAATAAAAAAACAAACTCAGGCTGTAAAAACAAACTCAGGCTGTAAAAACAAATGTCTCTTCTGCCTGAATGCTTGAATGAACATGATCTCAGAAATGAAGCCACTAGAAATCTTTAGCTTTTTTTTATTTTTTTACCAAATTTTGGAAGCATTTTTAAACAATTAGTTTTACTGAGTGTGTGTCTGTGTTTGCTTGCGAATGGGCTGTGTACATTATGTCATTTTGTAACCATAAATATCATTTAATTTACAAATTTTGATTTTTTTTTGTTTACATAAAAATGAAAAGTCTCTGTCTCTTTTTTAAACTAATTTTATTTTATCTCAAATCTTTTATTGGCTTCATTAGATTTTTAAAGAATGTTTTTTTTTTCTAATGAGCAGTCTATAGCAACGTAATTATGCCACGATTGGATCTCTCAATTTGAAGACCTAAAAATATTTATGTGCGTGTTTGTTTTAAACCAAATAAAATAAAAATATTCCTACTTAGAATATTGAGGAAATAAGTGATCTATTAACAAGATTGTATTCTTTTCAAATATTTCTAGATCTAAGAGTTTTAAAAAGTTCTCATTCTCGGAGCTCTCTTGTCATTGCTGAGTTGTTTTTTTTTTCCTTAATTTTTCAATAATAATAATAATAATAAATAATCTGTTTATAGATAAATATATATTTGTGTAGTGCTATTTGTATATTGTAATGCATATGTATAAGTTGAAAGAATCTAAATTTCAATAACACAGACAAAAACAGTATTTGTTATACTTAGTTGCGTTAAAACAAAACCCATACAAAACCAAAATTACCTTAAAATAAGCAAAATATAAAAAATCCTTTAAAAAACTGATCTAAAGGAGAAGAACTCCACCCATAAAACTATATCTATTAATAATGTACAAGCTATTTCCCATATTCGATATCTCAAACCAAATAATTAATTACCAATATTTTATTATTGTTAGTCACTATTAATAATTGTTTACTGTATCAATTTGATTGTAGAATGCGTTAGGAAATGAATAAAGTAAAGTTCCCCTTTTAAGACCTTGTGGTCTATAGGGCTGATGATGTGAAGGTTATTTGTCCCTGTGGCCTACGATTAACGAGGGTGTCATGCGGCTAGCACAACGACCAACCGCCTTTACTGGGTGGACTCTGAGGCACCCACATATCCCGGAATTAGAAATCCCAGTCTTCACCACGATTCGAACCCGGTTCAGAAGCAAAACGCTTTACAGCTCAGCCACAGTGCCTCTAATTAATTGAAAAATTTATTAATTTTAAAATTAAAATATTGTTTAATGTCTTGTCTAAACCAATGATTAATTGTTCAAAGTTTCAACTTGATCTGAGAAGGGGTGTTGGAAAAATAACGTGTGCATTATTTATTTATTTTTTACCAGACAGGAAGTGCCAGGGAATAAATACTAGTTCGTTTTTCACATTAAAACAATAATAATAATAATAATAATTTAATTTTTATAACACTTTTAAAAACATAATGTAGGCTCACGGTGCTACGCAGGTATGTCAAACATAAACACAAGAATTTAGAGGACAAACTAAATCTAAATAAGTTTTGAACAGGTAGGTCTTAACTCCGTAGCTCGCTTTTTTTTTTTGCTGAATCATTTGTCAAACATGGCCGAATCTGGCCTAACATGGGCACCTGCAGTTAGAGCTCTGGCAGATGCAAGGGGGGGGGCGGTAGGGGCGAACGGGTTGGGGGGGGGGGCGGACCAATTTATTTGTAGAAATCACAGCTTGCTAACGGAATCAATTAAATATCTATATGATGAAAACTTGTTATTGATATTTTAACCGATCTTTATATTATGTCGTTCCGCTGTTGGCCGATTCGGGGGGGGGGGGGGGGGGCGAATACCTCTACTGCCCTTCCCACCTAAACCCAGTGAGTTTGGGGGGCGGTCCTGCTTTTATGGAGAATTCATAGTTTGTGAACAAATTTAGTTGAATTAATAAATACATTTTATATTATGTCGCTCCCCTTCTCGTATCTTGGCCGATTCGGTGGAGGGGGAGGGGCGGTCATATTTTATGGAGAAATCATAGTTTGTGAACAAAATTAGTTGAATATCTATATAATATTAATTACGTATTGATTTGTGAACCCATTGTATATTATGTCATACCACATTCTAATCTAAATATGTGGGGTATATTATCTTTACAAGGAACAAATCGGTTTTATTTGTAATGCATTAAGAGCCTATAAATTCATGTTAGAATATTTTTGAAGTACAAAATTATTCAAAAGTTCCTTTTTTAATAGCATGAATAATGAGCTTTAGGTCAGGAGAATGCGTTTCTGCAGTGAAGAATGCAAGAAAACGCTTTTGGCGTCGGGGCTTCGCCTCGAACCCCACTGATGGATTATGAGCTGTAGATGTCAGGACAATGCGTTTCTCCAGTGAAAAATGCAAGAAAACGCATTTGGCTTCTGGGCTGTGTCTCGAACCCCACTGTGGAAGCTTATAGCGCTCCCCCCAGACCTCCATGCTTGCAAGAGAAAGGTCTAAACATTACTATTTTTTGTTTGTTTTTTTCGCCGAAGGTTGAGAAATACTGCTTTTTTTTTCTCTCTCTCTCACACACACACACACACACACACACACACACATATATATATATATATATATATATATATATATATATATATATATATATATATATATATATATATATATATATATATATATATATATATATATATATTTACATAGTCCTGGTTTATGTTCCGGTCACCGGACGCACCAGTAGATATACTGGGTGATTTTAATAAATGCACCTTGAAGGTTGACCTACCCACCTTCTATCAACACATCTCATGTCCGACAAGAGAGAACAGAACTCTGGACTCATGTTACTGTAACATCAAAGGAGCATTCACATCTCGTGAAAAGCCACCACTAGGATCATCGGACCACAAAACACTACAACTGCTGCCTACTTACCGCACGAAACTTAAAGAAGGAAAAATCATTCAAAAAAACGTACAAGAATGGACTCAAGACAACATTCTCAAACTGCAGGGATGTCTAGACTGCACTGACTGGAATTTGTTTCAGAAAAGAAGGGCAGCAAAGATTACGATTACTAAGAAAACTGTCCTAGTTTAATGTTTGAGAAAAGGCTTTGGCTATGCTTTATCATGCTCACATCTGCAATATTTTAAGTTTCAATATCACTGCCTGGTATGGCAATCTGAGCATTAAAAATAAAAATAAACTTTATAGAATCCTAAATGCTGCAGGTAAAGTCATTGGCAAAAAACAAACCCCATTTGGTCAGTTGTTTGAGACAAACATCTATAAAAAAGCTAACAAGATCCTCGAAATAAAGAATCACCCTTTGTGTCAGGATTTCTTGATTTTACCATCACAAAAGAGATACAAGAAACCGATAGCAAAGACAAACAGACACAAACACTCTTTTGTTCCCCTGGCAATCAAATCATTAAATAAGAACAATCTGGTATAAACTTTGTCACATGTAAATTATTAGTGAGTCTGGTGTGAATGTACACTTTGGTTTCTATTATAGTTATAATGTTTTTTTGTTTGGTGTAATGCACAAATTGTAAGACAAATTTCCATTCGGACAATAAAGATTATTATTATTATTATTATTATTATTATTATTATTATTATTATTATTATTATTATTATATATATATATACCAATATATATATATATATATATGCTGTACGCACGTTTATGCATAGGGTTAGGGTTTACTGGACGATAGGGTTACGGTTTGGAAAAAAATCGCCCCCCCCACTCCAAAGTTCTGGATCCGCATGTGAGTTAGAGACCCTTGCAGAGTTAATCTGTCAGTCTAAAGAGAGAGTTAAATCAAAGACAACTGCAGGACTACAGCGTGTATGTACCTGACACTTCGTGGTGATACAGTCAATCTGCTCTCTCTCTACGTTTGTAATAGTGCTACGAGTGTCAGTTTTAATTACTTCTGCCTTATCTTCGTTCATCTCGAGTTTATTTTTACCGTCCAGTTGCTCCCCCTTGTGACGGTTCCACTGATTTCTAAAACTAATTTCGGTTGCTAGAGGAAACTGAGTACAAGAAAAAAAAAGTACAATTAAGTAAATAAAAAATGCATTCATTACAAGTGTAAAATCGTTATAATGGCCTAAGGAACTGAATAATGCAGGGGTGGGCAACCTTTTTCTACCGAGGGCCGCATTTAAAAAATTTGGGGACTGGCGGGCCGCATACATTTTTTTACTCACAATTGAGGAATCACAACAACAGTTAGCAATTTCTTGAACTAATTTTACGAATATTTTTTAAAATCTTATCATTGTCTTTTTATATCAGAACATTTCACCACAATTGTACATTGTACTTCATGTGAAACATTTAACTGTTTACATTCTGTAACTGTAGAACTAGCTTACTAGTTGTTTTGTTCTTGCGACTGCTGTCGTATTACAGTCAGTGAGAATCGACCTGTTCTAACACTTCATAATTTTGAAACAAACGAAATGAGATGAATCAGGTTCCGAATAATGTGAAAGCTTTGCAGCAAAGTTTTCTTAAATATGGGAATACAGCTTCTGGCAGTCATGAAACTTCTGTGGAAGAACTCACTGGAATTACTCTTTCAGGTCATAATTTGCTTGGATGTACGTCATCTGGAGCTAAATCAACTTCTGCATTAAATGGTGACCTGGTGGTATTGAAAACTAGTTCCAATTTCTTGACGTCTTAAAATTCGCTTTCAAACTCCACAATCAAGGAATCCAAATAAGTCTTGTAATGTCATCCATTTCACTAGAAATAGTTTCACCTTTCAGCTAAGGAAAATTATAAAACCTAATTTCACTTGCTGGCTCAAGAAATGAAATAACTTTGTTTGAAAAGATTTAAGATGCAGATACCTTTCCTTTGCAAACAAAATATACGAATGTTCCGAATGATAAACATGAAGACTCTTCATTAGAAATATTAGTAACAAAGTCACAGTCAATGTCCTTCAATGAGCCTAACTATTTCTTCCATGAGATTCCATATTCTTCTAGGCAAGCGGATACTACTGTGTAATCTTCAAGTACTTCTCGGAATTGCCAGTCATGGCCAGCAGATAATTGGAGGCCCTTGGCAAAGTGAATTTGGTGGCCTCAAATAAAATAAAATAAAATAAAAAATCGACAAAAGTAAAATTATTCAATTTATTAAAAACCTATTGTACTTCAACAATAACATTGAGGACAAGATTCGCTATTTTTTCTCTAAAATAATAAAAACATAGCTAATGCAAGGCCCTCACCAATTGGTGACCCTAAACAGTTTATCTATGCCTAAGGCTGACCCTGTGTCAAAAATAAGATCATTGAGAAATCATTTCCAACAATATATTTGATATTCAATGCTTTATTTTTATTAAAAAGCCTGTTTGTCTTAGTCCAAGCACCAGCTCCATTAGTTGTTACACTTGCCATCTTGTACAAGCCGGCCCAACTCTTTCAACACAGTTTTTGATATCATTGAATAAATACTGGCTTGTGTTTGTCTTTGACTAAATGTTTCGAAATATTGCCATTAAGAATAATCTTCGTTTACTTTAAACTTTTTAGAATGACGTTTAAAGACAATGTTTATTTAGCCTCTTCAAGATAAGTGATAAGAATAAAACGTTTCAATAATTTCTAGATCTATAGATATTTACAATTATTTATTTAAATATATTTGCACTTTTATATGTGTAATGTGTGGGAACACCTGATTTCTTTAGGCGTCGGCGGGCCGCATAAAACAATTCGGCGGGCCACATGTGGCCCGCGGGCCGTAATTTGCCCACCCCTGGACTAATGTATTGCAGGCTTTAGTAGAGGATCAAGTACACTCTCTAGCCCAAAAGTTTTGATCTTCTCTGGTAGCAATCACACATAATTAGAATGGGAGATGAAGCCAAACAAAACAAAACATATATTAAATCATAAATGATACCTTACAAAAGTACAAAGGACAAAGCGTATACGAAGTGTAATTGTATCAATTAGTTCGGATCAATTAAGTAAGTAAATTTCAATTAGATCTAGACCAACAACAATAAATCTGTGGGGTTAATACTATTTTTACCAATTGTTTTTCTTTAGCGCTATTTCATGCTTTTAGCTTTCTCACTAGGCTATGATCCTATCACTTGTCTGGACCAGTTGAGAAAATGGGGGTGGATTTTAACGTATATGGTTTATAAAGGATTTACAAAAATATAAAAAATAAAAAATAAAATAAAAAAAATGTCACGACCTTAACTCGAGGTTTACTCCTAGTCGGGTCTATGTGCTAACCACTCTGCTGATGAGCTAACAATGATTAGAGAAGAGATATCTGGTTTGTTTCAATTTAGCGCGGTGACCTATAAAAGGGACTAAGTCAACTTATACCACTTTATCAGTCCAGTACTATTTTTTCCCTTGTTCAAGATACGAAACAAAAACATTAATTACTAATTCTTAATTAACTAATTGTTTATTATTTTCTATTGATTCTTGTGTTGCCAAGTACAAGAAATAATTGTTCAAAATTTCATCTTGATCCGAGCATTTGTTTGTTGGAGAAATAACGAGTGCAAACATTTTGCCAGACAGACAGACAGACAGACAGAGTGAGTTGATATAAGCATTCTAAAAAATAAAATATTACTTTCCTTAAAAGTTAGAGTTTCAAAGGGGAGTAACAGCATAAGTCCCTTTAGGCTGTTGACCAAAGGGAAGGTCTTCTCTCAGAGATGCGAGACTGGCTCTTCATGAACTTATCTGTCACTACAAGGATGATCTTTGTAGAGTTCAACCCTTGCCACGCGCAGCATTGTTTAGTTTATTATGGTCAACAATTTTGGAATCGAAGAGGGGAGATAAGAAAGAAAAACATACTAGTGCCTAAAGCTAAAGAGAAATATATATATATGTGTGTGTGTGTATGTGTCAGTGTCTTTGCGTGCATGTCTGTGTGTATTTCAGAGTATTCGATATAACAGAAAATAGTGTTAGATGTGCCTGATTTCAGTGTCTGCTGAGATTTGTGTTATAAACGATTATAATATACGATTAGGTCTAATTATAGATGTGATTGCTTTAGTACAGCAGTCTGTTCCTTAACGGAAATTATTCTGAGTATTTAGCGGAACACTTCGCTTATTTTTTAATATTTTTTTTAGAGAGGTTCATTCACGCGGCGAATGACTAGTTCATTATTTCAGCACTGCTTGGAATACCTATTTAGGCGTCGCGGAACATAGTTGGGAAACATTTCTAAGCATATAGATTAATCCTCACACTTGCCATAACTACAGCGTATAGTAAAGTTGTCTGATAGAGATACACTGAAATGTAGATTAGTAGCGTGCAGAAATATGATATTCTTTTTATTCTTTCTAGTAATGACGGAAGTATAATAGACCACCTTCAAGTTTACTATTACTCTATGGATAGTTATCTATCCCCTTTGTGTTACGCGTTCGAAATATTGAATTTCAATTATTGTCTTTGTATATGAAGAATATCATGAAATCGTGACTAGCCTGGGAAACCAAATCATTCCCTTTTGTAATGTTTCTCAACACTGTTAGGAATAGTACTCCGAAAAGACATACGAGACTTTGTTGTTTAGCGACAACTCCCATATATCATGGCATCTCAAGTCTCATGTGATGACTGAGTTGATTAGAGAAGAACTAAACAGATACACCATTCTGTGTTGAACAATTGTAAGACAATTTCAACTGACCTCAGCATCTCATATGACCGGTTAGTATTTACTTACTATAATTAAATATCGCTTGTATAAATTCATAATACATTAAGAGAGATTTTAGAATATTGTCACAGCAAAAGTAATAACACTAAGATGATTTGAAGGTATACATATAATATTTATTTCATTTATAGCTAGTTGGAGCTTAAGATTGTCTTTAAAGGGTTCACGCACCCAAAGAAATTGCCTTTGGCATACTGTCATCCTCCATACAGGTTACGTGCCCTTGTCAGCACAGCTGTCGGAACTAAACGAAGTTATACTGTAGCGGCATTCGCTTTCTGAAATCAAAGAGAGCACTTGGCAGTAGGCGACTTTCCAACGAGACAGCTAGAGTTTTCTCACAAAAGGCCGCGGGATACACATTTGAGACAAAAAGAAAATCTAATGCTAATGACAGACGTAGACGGCCACAAGAGAAACAAAACGTACCACCTCTGGACAAATGTTATGTCTGCACTGATTGTGTCAGATATTTGTCGGTGAGACTGAGTATATGTCTGTACTGTAATCTTCATTTATCTTCGGACTAGAAAGAAAACACCTTATTATTATTATTTATTTATAAAATACAAAATAAAAATAAATCCTAGACATTAAAGAATGCCATACACGAGCCTATTTGAATATAAAGGACTTTGTTCTTAAGACATTCACCTTTACCTAAACATGTCTGTCGGGGCACGATCTCCATTCCTCAATCTATGGCTAGGAGTGGAGGCTCATCTAATGGAAGGATTGTATGTTTTTTTGGATGCTGTCTTCTCATCGCTTCTTTTGGCTGCCTTCTTCTTCCAAGTATTCAACAACTAGATCAATTCTGATCGTTTTTGTTGTATTTGTTTACATTGTAGAATGTCTTCTTTTTATTGAGCTCATGCTTAGTATTTTGTCTCCAAGTTTGCAGAAGAAGTCCCCGTAACTTAGATGAGATATGTATTAGAAGATGTTCTTAGAATCCGAATATCAACATTGACCAATTCACACCTTACATTCATAGATTGACGAAGTCATTGATCGCAGTGGAGCAATAAATCAAACTGAAATGGAAATGATTCCAATTTTTTTGAGGGAGGATATCTTTCTTTGATCCTTGAAACTGGTGTCCAGAAGTTACTTCATATTTTCAACTCACACAATCCAGGTGAATCACTTGGTCAACATTCCCGTTCAGCAACTGTTTTGTGCCAAGTGCTTTAGACTAATAGTCGCCATCTTTCAGTAATGGACGATTAATTGTCATCTCCCAGTCGTGACGATTGTGTTTCCGAAAGATAAAGATCATCACACTGCTTTGTCATCTGTATGAAGGTCATTTAAAAACTAAAGTAAGTTCTCCTCTCAGCCCATGTGGTTTATACTGTAGAGAATGTAAGGTCATTTGTTTCTGGGGCGTACGGTTAACGAGGGTGTCATGTAACAGCACAACGACCAACCACCTTTAGTTTAGTTGGTAAATGTAAAATGATGTATGTGAATAGAAATTACGAATAAACTTTATACTTCAAAACAAGCAAAATAAAAATAACAAATCCTTTAAAAAAAAAAAAGAAAAAAAAAAAAAAAAACCTTATCTAAAGGGAAAGAACTCCGTCAATAAAAATATATCTACCAATAATGTTTAAGTTATTTCCCTTATTCGATATCAATCAAAAAAAATTATTACCAATAATTAATTAACTAATTGAGTATTTTTGTTTATTGATTCATGTCCTGTTAGAAACAATAAATAATTGTTTAAAGTATCAACTTGATAGAAAAATGCGGAAAGAAAAAAAAATAGCGTAAACTAACAAATTAAGTCCTATATGTGAAAACCTAAGTATTAGTTTCTCTTGTTTATATTAAATAAAATAATTAAGTACGAGTAATAAATTGTGAAGTTGCTTTTAATTAATTCATGTCTTGTCTATGTCAATAAATAATTGTGCGAAGTTTTTAATTGATCCGAGAATGGATGTGGGAGAAATAATGAATACAAATTTTTTTACCAGACAGCCACAGGCACAAAGTGAGTTGATATAAGCTTTGTAAAAAAACAAAAAACAAAATAAACACACAACGAAAAAGAAAAGAAAATTTCAAAAGAGATGAGTGAGAGAGTGAGAGGGTGTGTGTGTGTGTGTGTGTGTGTGTGAGAGAGAGAGAGAGAGAGAGAGAGAGAGAGAGATGGATGAGCAGATTTATCAACTTGTCACATGAAGTGTTTGGATGACTAGATCTAAAAGCGGCCAGGTATATATGATTTTGTCTCTAAGACGTTGAACAGTGAAAGTGGACACCTAACATTGGTCATCTGATTTTATGTCTTAAACATAAGTAGGAGAGATAACCTTTTTGAGGCCAATATGATATTTAACTTATTATATGGTAGTAGACATGAAAGAGATTCTTTACTTTGTTATATAGTATTAGTTAGAAAAACATGTAAACGTGGATAAGACAAGATTATCTTTATATAATGGACGTTCAGAATACAAGAAGAAGTGAAAACAAAAGAAAAAAACATTTCATTAAAAGAAAAAGAAAAATATTTTGTTAATTTTTTTTTTGTTTTAAATAACAAAGGGAAAGAACCTTAAAACCACTGCCTTATATCTCTCTACTGTAGGAATAAGTCTCCTCTTTTCAATATAAATCACAATAATTTAACTAAATTGGTTAATTTTTTCTAATGATACATGTATCATTGACTCTGATTCACCAGGCACAAATTCCTTTTGATTCAAAAATAAAAGCATAAAGCCTAAAGCTATCACTGTGTGCGTTACACACCTATTGCACGCCTACAACAGTTGTGAATGACAATCGGAGCTCAAAAACTACACACTAAAGTTCTTAGTTCGGAAAGAAAAAGAGAGAGAGAAAGAAAGAAAGACAATAGAGATAGCGAGAGAGAAGGACGGAGAGAGAGAGAGAGAGAGAGAGAAAGACGGAGAGAGAAAGATAGAGAAGGAGAAAGATAAATAGAGAGAGAGAGAGAGAGGAGTGTAAGAGACCACAGAAATAATGCACGTGCTACTGATAATACACGAGAAAATGTCAACTCAGAAATGTTAGCAGCCGACAAGTTCTCGTCTGCAAGGAGCCCGCGCACGTCCATAATGAACCAATTACATCTACACCCAGCTTTCTTTTTCCCGCCCTTTTTTTTAAAGGGGCAAACGACAAGAATGGAAGACTGCTGGGAAAATTATAATGTTGGCACTGAAAAAGTAAAAATACAATGCGAGCTATTTTTAGTACACTATTTCCTGTCCCTACACTCAATGTATGCCGCCATGATGGCCTTACAGATAACAGTATCAGGTAGAGAAACAGGAGAACTTGAATGTGGAGTTCTGTAATTACACAATTTATGTCTGGCCTTTAGGTTGAATGAATCAACAAACAGGAGAACTTGAATGTGGAGTTCTGTAATCACACAATTTATGTCTGGCCTCTAGGTTGAATGAACCGACAAACAGGAGCAATGAGACATAATATAGATACATTGAAAACGATTTTACGTAATACAAAAGATGTTGCTAGGTTACCTAACACTCACTCCACTTTCGCTTAATTAAAAAAAAAACAATCCACGTACCTCTAAACCAGGGCTTGGTAAACTACGAATCAATAGAGCGCGTCCATACCAAATACTAATAATGAGACCCTCCTTAGAAAAAAAAATCTCTTTTCTCGATAACCATTTATTTAAACAATAACACTGACTCGTGTTCGGAAATACATAAGTTAAAGTAAGGGCTAAAACAACCACATTTCTGAATGACAGAAAACAGTGAATTAAATATAGCAAAATAATGGCCATTATTAACCATGAAATATCTCGAGTTGTCAACTCCAGTCTAGCAGAAACACAGTGCCAAGCGAACGCATGAACAAGCAATAGAAAAAATAATAATTTTAAAACCAAAGCTTATCTGAGTGGAAATAACCGCTAGTTACTGCCATTTATCTGAAGATACAGGGTTTAGCTCCATTTCAGCTATATAATATTGAGCATAATTAATTAGTTCTAAATGATAAATTATTATGTATTAATTTTTCTTTTAAATTATATTTCCCTTATATACATACTGAATGTTTTCTTCCACTTACTTTTAAAAAAGTAAACATTTTATTTATAATATTTTTATGTTCAATGTTAGTAGACTATATGAAGGAAAATACTTAATAGACTAATATAAATATTTACATAACATGTATATAAAAAAAAAGATAAAACTATCTTAATTAGCTTCTGTATTAAAAATCATCATCATCATCATCAAACTTCATTTGAGTGAGGGCTTGAGAGGTTCAAATTCTCTCTTGCTAAAGCCCTGGACTGAAACCCTGGTGTATTGCGTAGTGCATACATGTCAACATACAGGTCGAGAATTTTTGGTTTCCAAGACCTGTCGAGACAAAGATCAGCCAGTCTGGGGCAGTCAAACAGAATATGAGGCACAGTTTCCTCTTCTTCCCTGCAGCGGGGGCACAGTGAATCGAAATTTGGTATTAAAAATAAACTGAATGAATTTTTTATTACTGATTTGCATTCCTTTGTCTATTTCTTTTTTATTGATTTGAACTCCTTTCGTTTGTTTTTTTTTACTATTAATAGTGAATTGTAAAAATTATGTGTTTTTTTTTTTGGTGAAAAACTGCTTGCATAGTTAATTTTAAAATATATGCTTTTCGTTTTTAAATAAGAAAAAAAAGTAGCCGTTGCATTAACTTTGTAAGATTTAAAATAGTATGAAATAATAGTGGCGCCGCTTTAAATGGTGAATGAAATAACGATTAAATATGGGACAGCACTGACAAGGGCACAAGCCTTTGGCTTTTAATTTGACACCTCCGCAAATCAGTAACGCAGAGCCAAGTAAACGTCTTCAATCAAAGTCTCTTTTTAAAAATAAGATAAGATAAGATAATTTTTATTGATCCAGTCAAATGGAAATTCAGTTTGAGTACAACCTCAGCGTAACTACTGTACAAAAACAAAATAGATGCAAATAAGTACAACATTTACGCACAATACACATATACACTTACAACTGGAGCTTTATGAATTAGACTTCTATGTACTTGTCGATGATGACAGATGATCTTGTAACACTCTGATGGGAAGTGGGATGAATGAGTTTATAAATCTTTCTATTTAAGTCCTAATGGAAAGGAGACGACCAGTTCGTTCAGATCTTATGTAACAGTAACTAAGAATAGACTAATATTTTAATGATGTGTGTTTCGTCTTTTCAAATGAGAGACAGACTAATACAACTTTTGTGTTTGGATTTTTGTTCATTAGCAATGAAAGGGCAATAACACAGAAAAGTACAATCTTTAAGCGGAGTCGTCAAGCAGTTATCATTCATGTATAACTAAATACAACCAATATTTGAACAACAACTTATTTTACATAAGTACAATGAACAAACATTTTTGCAGGAATGGTACCCAGGTAAAAAATTCTATTACATTGCTACAAAAAATTTATAAAAAATTACATTTTATTTATGAATAATGCATAAATTATGAAACTCAAATATTGAATTAGTAGTGTTAGAGGTCTACTTACTGATTACTAAGTCAGCTATACTACTAGAGACATTTTAGACTTGATCATTCACACCTATAACATCACTATAACAGAATTGATCATTCAAATCTATAACAGACTTGACCATTCAAATCTATAACATCACCATAACAGAATTATACGTTACGAGATGTTGAAAGGAAGCGTTGAAACTAATCTAATGTGAATTCTAGAAAATTTCAACATTTAGATAGCTGGGTGGAAGCATCCATATATATATATATATATATATATATATATATATATATATATAATATAGATAGATAGATAGAAAGATAGACAGACAGACAGACAGACAGGCATGCAAGCATGTACAGAAAAACAGAAAGATAGATAGATAGATAGTTTAGCATGTGATATATTTACTTTTCATGTTCAATAAAAAACAAGAATACATAACACATGTTAGGTCTTGACTTATAAATTAACTATATATATATATATATATATATATATATATACTGTATAACCTCGCTACACAGCAAGGCTCGTAAAGTAATTCAATACGTAGTAAGTTATGAATAAAATGCAAAGAAGAATTTATTTTCTAATACAAACTCTTAATTTCACTTATTATCCGTATCCCTACCCAAAAAAAAGAAATTTCCGTTTCGCATAAGGCCCCATAATGGTTAAGTCGACCCTGCCATGTAGTGACAGGTTAATACAGAGTAGATTACTTGTTTACTCCCCCTCTTTTTTTCACCTTAAGTTACGTGGGATAACTCTAGTCCGACTTGCAGAAATAAAAGAGTGATCTTTCCTTTACTTCTTCTTGTCCAAACTGTGAGCCATGAAGAGAATTATATATATATATAGTAAAGTCACTATTGCGGAGCAGGCATGTTTGCGGAACAGCTCGTCGAAATTAGTTAAAATCTACTTTATTTTGAAATGTTCTGCTAAACTACTGTAACGGTACTGCGCAAGGTCCATTTCTCTACATTTCCAATATAAGGGTTTTCCTTTCACAGCAGAAAATTAATTTTGGCTCCAGGTTAAAGTTGACAGGTGTGGAATCGTCCATTATTTTTCACGTACCAGGAGAACCGCATAGGCCATGGCTTAAGGCTTTTTAAAAATGATAATGACACATCACCTGCATGATACACATATTTTTCGGTTTATAAATGG
>NC_074723.1:18582378-18682378 GCF_947242115.1 Biomphalaria glabrata | reverse complement strand
TCTCTCTCTCTCTCTCTCTCTATATATATATATATATATATATATATATATATATATATATAAAATGAGCTTCTTTCTTACTTTCTCTCTCTCTCTCTCTCTCTATCTATATATATATGTATATATATATATAATGAGCTTCTTTCTTACTTTCTGTTTTCTTACTTTCTGTCTCTCTCTCTCTCTCTCTCTCTCTCTCTCTCTCTCTATATATATATATATATATAAAATGAGCTTCTCTCTTACTTTCTCTCTCTCTCTCTCTCTCTCTCTATCTATATATATATGTATATATATATATAATGAGCTTCTCTCTTACTTTCTCTCTCTCTCTCTCTCTATATATATATATATCTATATCTATATATAATGAGCTTATCTCTTACTTTCTCTCTCTCTCTCTCTCTCTCTCTCTATATATATATATATATATATATATATATATATATATATAATTAAAATGAGCTTCTCTCTTACTTTCTCTCTCTCTCTCTATATATATATATATAAAATGAGCTTCTCTCTTACTTTCTCTCTCTCTCTTTCTATCTATATATATATATATATATAAAATGAGCTTCTCTCTTACTTTCTCTCTCTCTCTCTCTCTCTCTCTCTATCTATATATATATGTATATATATATATAATGAGCTTCTCTCTTACTTTCTCTCTCTCTCTCTCTATCTCTATATATATATAAAATGAGCTTCTCTCTTACTTTCTCTCCTAATATTAGCCTCTCCGTCTCTTTAGATTCTTACGCTCTTCTTCTCTCATTCTCTCTTGTAAACGCTATCCTTCTCGGGTTCTCACCTAGTTTTTCTCCCTAGTTTCTCTTTGTTGTTCTGCTCTTTGTCTCTCATTGTCTCCCTGTTTTGTTTGTTTTAAATAAGATGATGAAACACGTGTTAATCATTTAATCTCCAGATACGTCCCAGTTGTCAAAGACGTCGTAGTTTCCAAAGGGCCTGCCCAAGTCTTGAATGTAACGCTCGGCTCAAATGTAAATAAAGGAATAATGACTATGAAATAAAGAGACTATCCTAAACAAAAAATTTTGCATTGTGGTGTTGTTGTTTTTGTTGTGGGTTTTTTTTTATATAGTATCCGCCCATGGACAAGGAATATTCAAACCATGGAATTGTTTTGATTGTCTTAAGAAATAATCAGAATCATTTGACGTTGTTGTTTCAATTGAAAAAAACTGGACACACTGGCGGATCCAGGGGGGGGGCGGTAGGGGCGATCGCCCCCCCACTCGGCCGACCCCCCCCCCCGCAGGGGGGGCGGACGAATTTTAGTATAGAATTCACACAATTTGTATACGAATTTATTACTAATGTTATTAATATATACTAATTATTTATATTTCAACCTATTTTTAGATTATTTCGCCCCCCCCCTTCTAGTATTTTGGCCGATTTGGTAGGGTCGGGAGGGGGCGATGGCATCATTCCGCCCCCCCCCACCATAAACTTTCGAGTGGGGGGGGCGGTCCTATTTATTTGTAGAAATCACAGCTTACTAACAGAATCAATTAAATATGTATATGATTAAAACTTGTTATTGGTATTTTAACCGGTCTTTATATTATGTCGGGGAGGAGCGAATACCTCTACTGCCCTTCCCATCTAAACCCTTTGTGTGTGTGGGGGGGGGGCGGTGCTACTTTTATGGAGAAATCATAGTATGTGAACAAAATTAGTCGAATATCTATATAATATAAACAGGTGGAAGTGCGATACATGCAATCACCTTCCCCGCATCTGACAAACCAATACTTTTTCTTTTTGTATTATAGTAAGAAATTACAAAATTTAAAAAATCTGTCACTAATATAATTTATATATGCTATAAAGTAAATTATTATATTGAGTCGCAAAATGCAATCATTAGCAAAAATTATAAAAAGGAGCGAGGATTAATCGTTTTTATTTTACCGACCTTCTCCTTTCCAGACAGAGTTTGTGTAATTTCACATGAATTTATCATAACTATTTTAAGAAAGACTTTGCTTTGGAAAAGTTATAATTCAAACGAAATTTTTCAATATAACAGTCACGGTTGAGATGAGTTCAAAAGCCAGATAATCTTTTCCTAATCGACTTTTTCCAACCTTTAATTTACTCTATCTCATATTTTTCTAGTTAAAATAAATTTAGGACTATAACTCACAATTTATGCTTGAATTTTATTGAATATTATTAATGGAATTTTTTTTTTCGGCTGCGATCCTCAAAGCCTTAATCTAAATATGTGGGGTATCCTATGTTTTCAAAGAACAAATCGGTTGTATTTGCAATGTATTAAGGGACTATAAATTCATATTAGAATATTTTCCCACATTATTCAAAAGGTCCTTTATAATAGAATGTAGGTCAGGAGAATGCGTTACTGCAGTGAAGAATGCCAGAAAACGCTTTTAGCGTCGACGCTTCGCCCCGAACCTCACTAATGAATAATAAGCTGTAGATGTCAGGAGAATGCGTTTCTGCAGTGAAAAATGCAAGAAAACGCTTTTTGGCGTCGGGGCTTTGCCCCGAACCCTACTGATAAATAATGAGCTGTACATGTCAGGAGAATGCGTTTCAGCCGTGAAAAGTGCAAGAAAACGCTTTTAGCGTCGGGGCTTCGCCCCGAACCCTACTGATAAATAATGAGCTGTACATGTCAGGAGAATGCGTTTCTGCAGTGAAAAATGCAAGAAAACGCTTTTTGGCGTCGGGGCTTTGCCCCGAACCCCACTTATAAGTAATGAGATGTAGATGTCAGGAGAATGCGTTTCAGCCGTGAAAAGTGCAAGAAAACGCTTTTAGCGTCGGGGCTTCGCCCCGAACCCTACTGATAAATAATGAGCTTTACATGTCAAGAGAATGCGTTTCTGCAGTGAAAAATGCAAGAAAACGCTTTTTGGTGTCGGGGCTACGCCCCGAACCCCACTGAAAAAGCTTGCAGCGCTCTCCCAGACCCCCAAGCTTGCAAGAGAAAGGCCTAAACATGACTGTTTTTTTTTTCTGTTTTTTTTTCGCCGAAGATTGAGAAACAGTCTTATTTTATTCTCATATATAGAATATATATATATATAGGCTGTACGCACGTTTATGCATAGGGTAGGGTTTACTGGGCGTTAGGGTTAGGGTTTGGAAAAAAATCGCCCCCCCCCACTCCAAAGTTCTGGATCCGCCAGTGACTGGACATCGTATCAGAAGATCATTTTCAAAGCATTATTTTATGTTATTTTTTATTTAAATTGAACTGATAAACGTATCACTATGAGATTTTTTACTTATATTTAATTTTTTTGTTTACCCAAAAGGGAAAATTATTTTTTCAAACAGATTTTCTAGTTTTTTGATCAAAATTTTACAGACCGACAGACAACAAAACAGCAACAAAAAAACTATTAGCAACTTTTCATCTTACGGTGTTGCTAAAAAAAAAATGCATATTTAAAAAAAAAAACTTTTTAGGGACTAACCTAGCCCACCGTGTACATGGAAGGCACGCCACTGCAAGAGCCAATGTGTAAATAATTTTCGACCTCAAGAAATGAATATCTCAGCAAGGTTGTGAGCTCTATGTATCAGTTAGTAGTACTGTATGATATATAGTGTAACTTGTAATCTTTCCCCAGGATTGACTCCAGAAGTGTATTTCATGTTTGAGTATAGCTTATAGGTTTCAAACACAACGGTCATATTACAAACTAGAAAATTTGAAACAGGATCGCATTGGCGATTGGGCTCCATTGATGACCTTCTTCCTAGTGTTAAAAACTAAAGTTTAGACTGTACGGCCATAGTACGAGATCCTTAGGGCTTGCAAGGACTGATGTGCAGGGAAACAGTACTAGGGAAAAAGAAAAAGGGAAGTGATTGGAGGACACGAATGTTGAATGGTGGGACATTGGTGGGACATTCCTATGTAAAGCAGAGCCTCTTGTAAAATGCCTAATATGGGTCTGTAGAGTTTGTGCTAATCAATAGATTGATTGCATGTTTCTTTACGCATACTATTGCTCTTGAGTTTGTAGTAACAGACGTACAGATCAAGACACTTACAACAAAGTAAATCAACAGGTGAATGTGAACGTCTAGAAGGGGAACAATCTAGTCTCAGTCACTGTAACAAAAATGTTGCTCCTAAGAAATCCTAACCTCAACATTAAAGCATTAATGCTTTATACACAGATTTATTTTTAACAAAATATTATATTCCATTCGAGGGGAAAACACGGAAAAAAATACTAAAATTTAATACAAAGATTAAAATCGTGTGTGTGTGTGTGTGTTCTGTGGGGATCTCGCGCTCACATCGCTAATTAACAATATCTTTTCTTAGCGAGGCTGTAAAGGGTAAAAGATTCCTGTGTGCTTCTGTATAAGACTTCATGCTAATTTGTTAGGCAGTTGCAGAGATTGTTTGATAGATAAGTGAGTGGTATTTTGCATTTTTTTGAGACGAAAAAAAATCAATGCCGAGGGAAGACGTAGACGATGAAACTAAAATCTAAATCGACCACCTGCTGACCACGGCTATGTCTGCATCGGTTATGACAAAATATGTAGGTCGCAGATAGAACGCTAGAACTGCGTGGAATACTGCCTCATAAAATACTTCCTTCCTCATTTATCGTCGGACTTGAAGTCAAGAATTATTATTTTGAGTATATCCATATTATAAAGAATCTCTCTATATATAATTCTCATCATGGCTCAAGAGTTTGGACGAGAAGAAGTAAATGAAAGATCACTCTTTTATTTCTGCGGATAGAGTTACCCCAAGAAAAAACAAGTGGGGGGTAGAACAAGTAGTATTCACCCGTCACTACGGATGGCTGCCAGGTCGTGCGTTTGAATTTATCAATAGTCCCGGGTTCAAACCCTGCCCGCTCCCATCCCCTTTCGTCCTGCGGGAGGTTTGGACTAGGAAGTAAACTATCTTCAACTCTGAAGGAACATCCGAAACATGTAAAACATGTTACAAACAAACATTTTACAAACACTAAATAGCAGCGCCGGACTTAACCATTGTGACCAAGAAGTCATGGAAAGAGAACAAGTAAGCTAATATGTATATTCACCCGTCACTGAATAGCAGGGCCGGACTTAACCATTATGGGGCCCTATACGAAACGAATTTCGCGGGGCCAAGTTTGGATAGGGAAGCGGATAACAAGTGAAATTTAAGAGTTTGTATTAGAAAATAAATTCGTCTATGCATTTTATTCATTCTTTACTACGTACAGAATTACTTTACGAGCCTTGCCTGTAGCAAAGTCATACAGTATATCATGATAATTCTGTTTCGTACACAGATCACGCTCAATAACAAGAATTACCAAATATTTTATTCTATCTTTGAGAATTGTTGACCTCAAGTAATTCTTCATTAGTTTGAGGCGCGAAAAGCTCCCTTCACCAAATTACACAATTACGCTGATGCATAATGCCGTATTTAATTATCGCGCGTAGGATTGGTATTTTCCATATTGAATGACACCCCAAAATGACAATTTTTGTATACATATTTCCGTATATTTGAAGGACTTTTTCGTATATTTTCGGGAAATTTCCAGGAGTTCCTGGTAAACCGACAGGAGGGCGCAGGAAATCTGTTTTAAGTTATAAAATGGTTTAATTTAATCATTTATACGCCTTGAATTACCTCGGGTCCTATGAAAGTGTGGGGCCCACTTCGGTCGCATAGGTTGCAGTGGCCTAAGGCCGGTCCTGCAAAATAGCGGCGTATGATACGCCGCCGGTCGACTAGTACATTTTTAATTTAGGCCCTAGTTTTATTTCGATAATTGTGTTCATTTTTACCGGAAGTGGAAATTTGTAGAATAAATTAAAAGCTGAAGCATAAGAAAGTCAAACTAAAAAAAAATTAATGAGTGCTTAAATAATAAATCTAACATTTACATTTTTTAACATGTGTATTGTAGTAAATCTAAGGCAGGCTACTCTACGAAGTTCTACAGTAAAAAAAAATTAAGTGTGTTTATTGATAGTCCCGGGTTCAAACCCTGCCCGCTCCCACCCCCATTCGTCCTGCCGTATGGGAGACGAACGTATGCCAAAGGCAGTCCTTTTTGGTGAGCTAAAAGGTTGTCGACGTAACAGAGGCGCCCCACAGAAACGGATACACATTTGAGACCAAAAGAAAATCCGCTGCCCAGGACAAACGCAGACGGCGAAAGAAAAATCTAAATCGACCACCTTCGGACAATGGTTATGCTTGCCCTGGATGTGGCAAAATATGTAGGTCACATATGGGGCTGCGCAGCCACAGGAAATACTGCATTCCTCAATAATCTTTGGACTCGAAGACAAGCCTTATTAGCCTATGTCGGCTTATTGAGAAAGTATTGGGACAATACTGCGGAAAAAATATTGCATGGGAAAATTAAAGCACTGCCATTTCGTTCATCAAAATGGCTTAGATTTTTTAGGTACACGGTTTATCTATAATTTTTTTTTAAAAGGAAACCTCAGAATTTGCGCTATTTAATTTTAGCTTTGTCATCATAGAAATCCTTGGGCCTCTTTTTTGGGCCTTCCAGCCTCTTTTGTGATTTTTTTTTATTTGTCAGTTCTCACATTTCACAAATATTAATTCATAAACAATTAAAGAGAAATTTTGAAAAATGATTAACCTATATTTAATTACTTTACAAAAATATAATAATAGTAAGGGAGGAAACTCAAGAAGGCAGAGATGTTTATTCACAGGACATCACAAATACATAATAACAACATCTTTCTTTAGCATAGTCTCTTCACTTCGGCTGTAGACTTGGGCGGAAATCGTTCTTCTTGTAATGTAAACATCCTTCAAGTCTGGTTTCTAGAAGTGCGCACCTTCTGCACTGGCCTGGATGGCGGTGCGCATGGCAGAGTTATAACAATAGTAATGAATGTTATTTAATAGCAAAAAATACTACATAACTATTGAAATCATCAGAGACAGAAAAATGATACAAGGATTAGCATATCAAAAAAGAATAACCAACCAAATTTAAAAGCAAATACACACCATCAATTTCTCGACTGGCGAAAATTAGCCTACTAATGAGTCAGACTTTTATTTTAAAATTTTGCGTATTTATATATAGATACACATAATTTACGTCTTGTTTTGTTATTTTTAGAACTGTTGGTTTAATCTCTACGCAAAACAAATCGCTTCCAAAACGAGCACTTCTACGTTCGAGCATATGTCTCTTAAAGGTTTATAAAAACATGTTTTATTGGGGGGTTGGCAAAAAAAGCGATGAAGACAATATTCAAGAATGAACTGAAAAGTCATTGAATAGGATTCCATTCAGTCAAATGATGCAGAGCAATTGAGAAAGACGAACAACAGATCATGTGTGGTGCCCCTACGTCTCAACAGACTAACAGAAATGTAAATCTGGAGATAGTAGCTAAAACTAATAAAGGTAAGTACAGATTACATTAACTACAACATTGGTATATCTTAGCTACAAAAGAAAATATACTAGGCACAACATAAGTAGATCTTAATTGAACTTTTAAAAATTTAGAATTCAAAGAACTTTTTTGTAATTGTTTAAAAATAATATGTCCACAGGGCTCTTAAAGATGTTATTCCAGGAAACAGATCATGTGTGGCACCCCAACATCTCAAATATCTGGCAATTATGACTAAAACTGAAAAAGATAAGTACAAATTTTTATATTAACTAGAACATTAGTATATCTAGCTAGAAAAAAAAATTAAGTTAAGTAGATCTTAATTAAACTTTTAAAAAGTTAGAAATCAAAGAACTTTTGTATTTATTTAACATCAATATGTCCACAGGGCTCTCATAGACTTAACACCAGGAAACGGATCATGTGTGGTGCCCCAACATTTCAACAGACTATTAAAATTAAAATCTCGAGATTGTGGCTAAAACTGAAAAAGGTAAGTACAGATTATATTAACTACAACATAGGTATACTTTAGCTAGTTGTGAAAATATACTAAGTAAATTTAAGTAGAAAATAACTAAAAGTATTAAAAAGTCAGGGATCTTAAAGACTTTACTCTAGGAAACAGATCACATGTGGTGCCCCAACTTTTTAAAAGACTAACAGAAATAAAATTCTGGAGATTCTGGCTGAAACTGAAAAAGATAAGTACAAATTTTTATATTAACTAGACTAACTAGAGAAAGTATTGTTGTACTAGTGTACTACTAGACTAACTAGAATTAAGTATAACAAAACTTAAATTTGTCCACAGGGTTCGCAAAGACGACTTTACTTTTAGAAACTACAAGGAAAATAAAGAATAAGCTATTGACAAAAAAAGCGATGAAGACAATATTCAAGAATGAACTGAAAAGTCGTTGAATAGGATTCCATTCAGTCAAATGATGCAGAGCAATTGAGAAAGACGAACAACAGATCATGTGTGGTGCCCCTACGTCTCAACAGACTAACAGAAATGTAAATCTGGAGATAGTGGCTAAAACTAATAAAGGTAGGTACAGATTACATTAACTACAACATTGGTATATCTTAGCTACAAAAGAAAATATACTAGGCACAACATAAGTAGATCTTAATTGAACTTTTAAAAATTTAGAATTCAAAGAACTTTTTTGTAATTGTTTAAAAATAATATGTCCACAGGGCTCTTAAAGATGTTATTCCAGGAAACAGATCATGTGTGGCACCCCAACATCTCAAATATCTGGAGATTATGACTAAAACTGAAAAAGATAAGTACAAATTTTTATATTAACTAGAACATTAGTATATCTAGCTAGAAAAAAAAATTAAGTTAAGTAGATCTTAATTAAACTTTTAAAAAGTTAGAAATCAAAGAACTTTTGTATTTATTTAACATCAATATGTCCACAGGGCTCTCATAAATTAACACCAGGAAACGGATCATGTGTGGTGCCCCAACATTTCAACAGACTATTAAAATTAAAATCTCGAGATTGTGGCTAAAACTGAAAAAGGTATGTACAGATTATATTAACTACAACATAGATATACTTTAGCTAGTTGTGAAAATATACTAAGTAAATTTAAGTAGAAAATAACTAAAAGTATTAAAAAGTCAGGGATCTTAAAGACTTTACTCTAGGAAACAGATCACATGTGGTGCCCCAACTTTTTAAAAGACTAACAGAAATAAAATTCTGGAGATTCTGGCTGAAACTGAAAAAGATAAGTACAAATTTTTATATTAACTAGACTAACTAGAGAAAGTATTGTTGTACTAGTGTACTACTAGACTAACTAGAATTAAGTATAACAAAACTTAAATTTGTCCACAGGGTTCGCAAAGACGACTTTACTTTTAGAAACTACAAGGAAAATAAAGAATAAGCTATTGACAAAAAAAGCGATGAAGACAATATTCAAGAATGAACTGAAAAGTCGTTGAATAGGATTCCATTCAGTCAAATGATGCAGAGCAATTGAGAAAGACGAACAACAGATCATGTGTGGTGCCCCTACGTCTCAACAGACTAACAGAAATGTAAATCTGGAGATAGTAGCTAAAACTAATAAAGGTAAGTACAGATTACATTAACTACAACATTGGTATATCTTAGCTACAAAAGAAAATATACTAGGCACAACATAAGTAGATCTTAATTGAACTTTTAAAAATTTAGAATTCAAAGAACTTTTTTGTAATTGTTTAAAAATAATATGTCCACAGGGCTCTTAAAGATGTTATTCCAGGAAACAGATCATGTGTGGCACCCCAACATCTCAAATATCTGGAGATTATGACTAAAACTGAAAAAGATAAGTACAAATTTTTATATTAACTAGAACATTAGTATATCTAGCTAGAAAAAAAAAATAAGTTAAGTTGATCTTAATTAAACTTTTAAAAAGTTAGAAATCAAAGAACTTTTGTATTTATTTAACATCAATATGTCCACAGGGCTCTCATAGACTTAACACCAGGAAACGGATCATGTGTGGTGCCCCAACATTTCAACAGACTATTAAAATTAAAATCTCGAGATTGTGGCTAAAACTGAAAAAGGTAAGTACAGATTATATTAACTACAACATAGGTATACTTTAGCTAGTTGTGAAAATATACTAAGTAAATTTAAGTAGAAAATAACTAAAAGTATTAAAAAGTCAGGGATCTTAAAGACTTTACTCTAGGAAACAGATCACATGTGGTGCCCCAACTTTTTAAAAGACTAACAGAAATAAAATTCTGGAGATTCTGGCTGAAACTGAAAAAGATAAGTACAAATTTTTATATTAACTAGACTAACTAGAGAAAGTATTGTTGTACTAGTGTACTACTAGACTAACTAGAATTAAGTATAACAAAACTTAAATTTGTCCACAGGGTTCGCAAAGACGACTTTACTTTTAGAAACTACAAGGAAAATAAAGAATAAGCTATTGACAAAAAAAGCGATGAAGACAATATTCAAGAATGAACTGAAAAGTCGTTGAATAGGAATCCATTCAGTCAAATGATGCAGAGCAATTGAGAAAGACGAACAACAGATCATGTGTGGTGCCCCTACGTCTCAACAGACTAACAGAAATGTAAATCTGGAGATAGTGGCTAAAACTAATAAAGGTAGGTACAGATTACATTAACTACAACATTGGTATATCTTAGCTACAAAAGAAAATATACTAGGCACAACATAAGTAGATCTTAATTGAACTTTTAAAAATTTAGAATTCAAAGAACTTTTTTGTAATTGTTTAAAAATAATATGTCCACAGGGCTCTTAAAGATGTTATTCCAGGAAACAGATCATGTGTGGCACCCCAACATCTCAAATATCTGGAGATTATGACTAAAACTGAAAAAGATAAGTACAAATTTTTATATTAACTAGAACATTAGTATATCTAGCTAGAAAAAAAATTAAGTTAAGTAGATCTTAATTAAACTTTTAAAAAGTTAGAAATCAAAGAACTTTTGTATTTATTTAACATCAATATGTCCACAGGGCTCTCATAAATTAACACCAGGAAACGGATCATGTGTGGTGCCCCAACATTTCAACAGACTATTAAAATTAAAATCTCGAGATTGTGGCTAAAACTGAAAAAGGTATGTACAGATTATATTAACTACAACATAGATATACTTTAGCTAGTTGTGAAAATATACTAAGTAAATTTAAGTAGAAAATAACTAAAAGTATTAAAAAGTCAGGGATCTTAAAGACTTTACTCTAGGAAACAGATCACATGTGGTGCCCCAACTTTTTAAAAGACTAACAGAAATAAAATTCTGGAGATTCTGGCTGAAACTGAAAAAGATAAGTACAAATTTTTATATTAACTAGACTAACTAGAGAAAGTATTGTTGTACTAGTGTACTACTAGACTAACTAGAATTAAGTATAACAAAACTTAAATTTGTCCACAGGGTTCGCAAAGACGACTTTACTTTTAGAAACTACAAGGAAAATAAAGAATAAGCTATTGACAAAAAAAGCGATGAAGACAATATTCAAGAATGAACTGAAAAGTCGTTGAATAGGATTCCATTCAGTCAAATGATGCAGAGCAATTGAGAAAGACGAACAACAGATCATGTGTGGTGCCCCTACGTCTCAACAGACTAACAGAAATGTAAATCTGGAGATAGTAGCTAAAACTAATAAAGGTAAGTACAGATTACATTAACTACAACATTGGTATATCTTAGCTACAAAAGAAAATATACTAGGCACAACATAAGTAGATCTTAATTGAACTTTTAAAAATTTAGAATTCAAAGAACTTTTTTGTAATTGTTTAAAAATAATATGTCCACAGGGCTCTTAAAGATGTTATTCCAGGAAACAGATCATGTGTGGCACCCCAACATCTCAAATATCTGGAGATTATGACTAAAACTGAAAAAGATAAGTACAAATTTTTATATTAACTAGAACATTAGTATATATAGCTAGAAAAAAAAATTAAGTTAAGTAGATCTTAATTAAACTTTTAAAAAGTTAGAAATCAAAGAACTTTTGTATTTATTTAACATCAATATGTCCACAGGGCTCTCATAAATTAACACCAGGAAACGGATCATGTGTGGTGCCCCAACATTTCAACAGACTATTAAAATTAAAATCTCGAGATTGTGGCTAAAACTGAAAAAGGTATGTACAGATTATATTAACTACAACATAGATATACTTTAGCTAGTTGTGAAAATATACTAAGTAAATTTAAGTAGAAAATAACTAAAAGTATTAAAAAGTCAGGGATCTTAAAGACTTTACTCTAGGAAACAGATCACATGTGGTGCCCCAACTTTTTAAAAGACTAACAGAAATAAAATTCTGGAGATTCTGGCTGAAACTGAAAAAGATAAGTACAAATTTTTATATTAACTAGACTAACTAGAGAAAGTATTGTTGTACTAGTGTACTACTAGAGTAAAACAAAACTTAAATTTGTCCACAGGGTTCGCAAAGACGACTTTACTTTTAGAAACTACAAGGAAAATAAAGAATAAGCTATTGACAAAAAAAGCGATGAAGACAATATTCAAGAATGAACTGAAAAGTCGTTGAATAGGATTCCATTCAGTCAAATGATGCAGAGCAATTGAGAAAGACGAACAACAGATCATGTGTGGTGCCCCTACGTTTCAACATACTAACATAAAAGTAAATCTGGAGATAGTGGCTAAAACTAATAAAGGTAGGTACAGATTACATTAACTACAACATTGGTATATCTTAGCTACAAAAGAAAATATACTAGGCACAACATAAGTAGATCTTAATTGAACTTTTAAAAATTTAGAATTCAAAGAACTTTTTTTGTAATTGTTTAAAAATAATATGTCCACAGGGCTCTTAAAGATGTTATTCCAGGAAACAGATCATGTGTGGCACCCCAACATCTCAAATATCTGGAGATTATGACTAAAACTGAAAAAGATAAGTACAAATTTTTATATTAACTAGAACATTAGTATATCTAGCTAGAAAAAAAAATTAAGTTAAGTAGATCTTAATTAAACTTTTAAAAAGTTAGAAATCAAAGAACTTTTGTATTTATTTAACATCAATATGTCCACAGGGCTCTCATAAATTAACACCAGGAAACGGATCATGTGTGGTGCCCCAACATTTCAACAGACTATTAAAATTAAAATCTCGAGATTGTGGCTAAAACTGAAAAAGGTATGTACAGATTATATTAACTACAACATAGATATACTTTAGCTAGTTGTGAAAATATACTAAGTAAATTTAAGTAGAAAATAACTAAAAGTATTAAAAAGTCAGGGATCTTAAAGACTTTACTCTAGGAAACAGATCACATGTGGTGCCCCAACTTTTTAAAAGACTAACAGAAATAAAATTCTGGAGATTCTGGCTGAAACTGAAAAAGATAAGTACAAATTTTTATATTAACTAGACTAACTAGAGAAAGTATTGTTGTACTAGTGTACTACTAGACTAACTAGAATTAAGTATAACAAAACTTAAATTTGTCCACAGGGTTCGCAAAGACGACTTTACTTTTAGAAACTACAAGGAAAATAAAGAATAAGCTATTGACAAAAAAAGCGATGAAGACAATATTCAAGAATGAACTGAAAAGTCGTTGAATAGGATTCCATTCAGTCAAATGATGCAGAGCAATTGAGAAAGACGAACAACAGATCATGTGTGGTGCCCCTACGTTTCAACATACTAACATAAAAGTAAATCTGGAGATAGTGGCTAAAACTAATAAAGGTAGGTACAGATTACATTAACTACAACATTGGTATATCTTAGCTACAAAAGAAAATATACTAGGCACAACATAAGTAGATCTTAATTGAACTTTTAAAAATTTAGAATTCAAAGAACTTTTTTTGTAATTGTTTAAAAATAATATGTCCACAGGGCTCTTAAAGATGTTATTCCAGGAAACAGATCATGTGTGGCACCCCAACATCTCAAATATCTGGAGATTATGACTAAAACTGAAAAAGATAAGTACAAATTTTTATATTAACTAGAACATTAGTATATCTAGCTAGAAAAAAAAATTAAGTTAAGTAGATCTTAATTAAACTTTTAAAAAGTTAGAAATCAAAGAACTTTTGTATTTATTTAACATCAATATGTCCACAGGGCTCTCATAAATTAACACCAGGAAACGGATCATGTGTGGTGCCCCAACATTTCAACAGACTATTAAAATTAAAATCTCGAGATTGTGGCTAAAACTGAAAAAGGTATGTACAGATTATATTAACTACAACATAGATATACTTTAGCTAGTTGTGAAAATATACTAAGTATATTTAAGTAGAAAAAAACTAAAAGTATTAAAAAGTCAGGGATCTTAAAGACTTTACTCTAGGAAACAGATCACATGTGGTGCCCCAACTTTTTAAAAGACTAACAGAAATAAAATTCTGGAGATTCTGGCTGAAACTGAAAAAGATAAGTACAAATTTTTATATTAACTAGACTAACTAGAGAAAGTATTGTTGTACTAGTGTACTACTAGACTAACTAGAATTAAGTATAACAAAACTTAAATTTGTCCACAGGGTTCGCAAAGACGACTTTACTTTTAGAAACTACAAGGAAAATAAAGAATAAGCTATTGACAAAAAAAGCGATGAAGACAATATTCAAGAATGAACTGAAAAGTTGTTGAATAGGATTCCATTCAGTCAAATGATGCAGAGCAATTGAGAAAGACGAACAACAGATCATGTGTGGTGCCCCTACGTTTCAACATACTAACATAAAAGTAAATCTGGAGATAGTGGCTAAAACTAATAAAGGTAGGTACAGATTACATTAACTACAACATTGGTATATCTTAGCTACAAAAGAAAATATACTAGGCACAACATAAGTAGATCTTAATTGAACTTTTAAAAATTTAGAATTCAAAGAACTTTTTTTGTAATTGTTTAAAAATAATATGTCCACAGGGCTCTTAAAGATGTTATTCCAGGAAACAGATCATGTGTGGCACCCCAACATCTCAAATATCTGGAGATTATGACTAAAACTGTAAAAGATAAGTACAAATTTTTATATTAACTAGAACATTAGTATATCTAGCTAGAAAAAAAAATTAAGTTAAGTAGATCTTAATTAAACTTTTAAAAAGTTAGAAATAAAAGAACTTTTGTATTTATTTAACATCAATATGTCCACAGGGCTCTCATAGACTTAAAACCAGGAAACGGATCATGTGTGGTGCCCCAACATTTCAACAGACTATTAAAATTAAAATCTCGAGATTGTGGCTAAAACTGAAAAAGGTAAGTACAGATTATATTAACTACAACATAGGTATACTTTAGCTAGTTGTGAAAATATACTAAGTAAATTTAAGTAGAAAATAACTAAAAGTATTAAAAAGTCAGGGATCTTAAAGACTTTACTTTAGGAAACAGATCACATGTGGTGCCCCAACTTTTTAAAAGACTAACAGAAATAAAATTCTGGAGATTCTGGCTGAAACTGAAAAAGATAAGTACAAATTTTTATATTAACTAGACTAACTAGAGAAAGTATTGTTGTACTAGTGTACTACTAGACTAACTAGAATTAAGTATAACAAAACTTAAATTTGTCCACAGGGTTCGCAAAGACGACTTTACTTTTAGAAACTACAAGGAAAATAAAGAATAAGCTATTGACAAAAAAAGCGATGAAGACAATATTCAAGAATGAACTGAAAAGTCGTTGAATAGGATTCCATTCAGTCAAATGATGCAGAGCAATTGAGAAAGACGAACAACAGATCATGTGTGGTGCCCCTACGTTTCAACATACTAACATAAAAGTAAATCTGGAGATAGTGGCTAAAACTAATAAAGTTAGGTACAGATTACATTAACTACAACATTGGTATATCTTAGCTACAAAAGAAAATATACTAGGCACAACATAAGTAGATCTTAATTGAACTTTTAAAAATTTAGAATTCAAAGAACTTTTTTTGTAATTGTTTAAAAATAATATGTCCACAGGGCTCTTAAAGATGTTATTCCAGGAAACAGATCATGTGTGGCACCCCAACATCTCAAATATCTGGAGATTATGACTAAAACTGAAAAAGATAAGTAAAAATTTTTATATTAACTAGAACATTAGTATATCTAGCTAGAAAAAAAAATTAAGTTAAGTAGATCTTAATTAAACTTTTAAAAAGTTAGAAATCAAAGAACTTTTGTATTTATTTAACATCAATATGTCCACAGGGCTCTCATAAATTAACACCAGGAAACGGATCATGTGTGGTGCCCCAACATTTCAACAGACTATTAAAATTAAAATCTCGAGATTGTGGCTAAAACTGAAAAAGGTATGTACAGATTATATTAACTACAACATAGATATACTTTAGCTAGTTGTGAAAATATACTAAGTAAATTTAAGTAGAAAATAACTAAAAGTATTAAAAAGTCAGGGATCTTAAAGATTTTACTCTAGGAAATAGATCACATGTGGTGCCCCAACTTTTTAAAAGACTAACAGAAATAAAATTCTGGAGATTCTGGCTGAAACTGAAAAAGATAAGTACAAATTTTTATATTAACTAGACTAACTAGAGAAAGTATTGTTGTACTAGTGTACTACTAGACTAACTAGAATTAAGTATAACAAAACTTAAATTTGTCCACAGGGTTCGCAAAGACGACTTTACTTTTAGAAACTACAAGGAAAATAAAGAATAAGCTATTGACAAAAAAGCGATGAAGACAATATTCAAGAATGAACTGAAAAGTCGTTGAATAGGATTCCATTCAGTCAAATGATGCAGAGCAATTGAGAAAGACGAACAACAGATCATGTGTGGTGCCCCTACGTCTCAACAGACTAACAGAAATGTAAATCTGGAGATAGTGGCTAAAACTAATAAAGGTAAGTACAGATTACATTAACTACAACATTGGTATATCTTAGCTACAAAAGAAAATATACTAGGCACAACATAAGTAGATCTTAATTGAACTTTTAAAAATTTAGAATTCAAAGAACCTTTTTGTAATTGTTTAAAAATAATATGTCCACAGGGCTTGTAAAGATGTTATTCCAGGAAACAGATCATGTGTGGCACCCCTACATCTCAAATAACTGGAAATTATGACTAAAACTGAAAAAGATAAGTACAAATATTTATATTAACTAGAACATTAGTATATCTAGCTAGAAAAAAAAATTAAGTTAAGTAGATCTTAATTAAACTTTTAAAAAGTTAGAAATCAAAGAACTTTTGTATTTATTTAACATCAATATGTCCACAGGGCTCTTATAGACTTAACACCAGGAAACGGATCATGTGTGGTGCCCCAACATTTCAACAGACTATTAAAATTAAAATCTCGAGATTGTGGCTAAAACTGAAAAAGGTAAGTACAGATTATATTAACTACAACATAGATATACTTTAGCTAGTTGTGAAAATATACTAAGTAAATTTAAGTAGAAAATAACTAAAAGTATTAAAAAGTCAGGGATCTTAAAGACTTTACTCTAGGAAACAGATCACATGTGGTGCCCCAACTTTTTAAAAGACTAACAGAAATAAAATTCTGGAGATTCTGGCTGAAACTGAAAAAGATAAGTACAAATTTTTATATTAACTAGACTAACTAGAGAAAGTATTGTTGTACTAGTGTACTACTAGACTAACTAGAATTAAGTATAACAAAACTTAAATTTGTCCACAGGGTTCGCAAAGACGACTTTACTTTTAGAAACTACAAGGAAAATAAAGAATAAGCTATTGACAAAAAAAGCGATGAAGACAATATTCAAGAATGAACTGAAAAGTCGTTGAATAGGATTCCATTCAGTCAAATGATGCAGAGCAATTGAGAAAGACGAACAACAGATCATGTGTGGTGCCCCTACGTTTCAACATACTAACATAAAAGTAAATCTGGAGATAGTGGCTAAAACTAATAAAGGTAGGTACAGATTACATTAACTACAACATTGGTATATCTTAGCTACAAAAGAAAATATACTAGGCACAACATAAGTAGATCTTAATTGAACTTTTAAAAATTTAGAATTCAAAGAACTTTTTTTGTAATTGTTTAAAAATAATATGTCCACAGGGCTCTTAAAGATGTTATTCCAGGAAACAGATCATGTGTGGCACCCCAACATCTCAAATATCTGGAGATTATGACTAAAACTGAAAAAGATAAGTACATATTTTTATATTAACTAGAACATTAGTATATCTAGCTAGAAAAAAAAATTAAGTTAAGTAGATCTTAATTAAACTTTGAAAAATTAAAAATCAAAGAACTTTTGTATTTATTTAACATCAATATGTCCACAGGGCTCTCATAGACTTAACACCAGGAAATGGATCATGTGTGGTGCCCCAACATTTCAACAGACTATTAAAATTAAAATCTCGATATTGTGGCTAAAACTGAAAAAGGTAAGTACAGATTATATTAACTACAACATAGGTATACTTTAGCTAGTTGTGAAAATATACTAAGTAAATTTAAGTAGAAAATAACTAAAAGTATTAAAAAGTCAGGGATCTTAAAGACTTTACTCTAGGAAACAGATCACATGTGGTGCCCAAACTTTTTAAAAGACTAACAGAAATAAAATTCTAGAGATTCTGGCTGAAACTGAAAAAGATAAGTACAAATTTTTATATTAACTAGACTAACTAGAGAAAGTATTGTTGTACTAGTGTACTACTAGACTAACTAGAATTAAGTATAACAAAACTTAAATTTGTCCACAGGGTTCGCAAAGACGACTTTACTTTCGGAAACTACAAAGAATAAGCTATTGACAAAAAAAGCGATAAAGATAATATTCAATAATGAACTGAAAAGTCGTTGAATAGGATTCCATTCAGTCAAATGATGCAGAGCAATTGAGAAAGACGAACAACAGATCATGTGTGGTGCCCCTACGTCTCAACAGACTAACAGAAATGTAAATCTGGAGATAGTGGCTAAAACTAATAAAGGTAGGTACAGATTACATTAACTACAACATTGGTATATCTTAGCTACAAAAGAAAATATACTAGGCACAACATAAGTAGATCTTAATTAAACTTTTAAAAATTTAGAATTCAAAGAACTTTTTTGTAATTGTTTAAAAATAATATGTCCACAGGGCTCTTAAAGATGTTATTCCAGGAAACAGATCATGTGTGGCACACCAACATCTCAAATATCTGGCAATTATGACTAAAACTGAAAAAGATAAGTACAAATTTTTATATTAACTAGAACATTAGTATATCTAGCTAGAAAAAAAAATTAAGTTAAGTAGATCTTAATTAAACTTTTAAAAAGTTAGAAATCAAAGAACTTTTGTATTTATTTAACATCAATATGTCCACAGGGCTCTTATAGACTTAACACCAGGAAACGGATCATGTGTGGTGCCCCAACATTTCAACAGACTATTAAAATTAAAATCTCGAGATTGTGGCTAAAACTGAAAAAGGTAAGTACAGATTATATTAACTACAACATAGATATACTTTAGCTAGTTGTGAAAATATACTAAGTAAATTTAAGTAGAAAATAACTAAAAGTATTAAAAAGTCAGGGATCTTAAAGACTTTACTCTAGGAAACAGATCACATGTGGTGCCCCAACTTTTTAAAAGACTAACAGAAATAAAATTCTGGAGATTCTGGCTGAAACTGAAAAAGATAAGTACAAATTTTTATATTAACTAGACTAACTAGAGAAAGTATTGTTGTACTAGTGTACTACTAGAGTATAACAAAACTTAAATTTGTCCACAGGGTTCGCAAAGACGACTTTACTTTTAGAAACTACAAGGAAAATAAAGAATAAGCTATTGACAAAAAAAGCGATGAAGACAATATTCAAGAATGAACTGAAAAGTCGTTGAATAGGATTCCATTCAGTCAAATGATGCAGAGCAATTGAGAAAAACGAACAACAGTTCATGTGTGGTGCCCCTATGTCTCAACAGACTAACAGAAATGTAAATCTGGAGATAGTGGCTAAAACTAATAAAGGTAGGTACAGATTACATTAACTACAACATTGGTATATCTTAGCTACAAAAGAAAATATACTAGGCACAACATAAGTAGATCTTAATTGAACTTTTAAAAATTTAGAATTCAAAGAACTTTTTTTGTAATTGTTTAAAAATAATATGTCCACAGGGCTCTTAAAGATGTTATTCCAGGAAACAGATCATGTGTGGCACCCCAACATCTCAAATATCTGGAGATTATGACTAAAACTGAAAAAGATAAGTACAAATTTTTATATTAACTAGAACATTAGTATATCTAGCTAGAAAAAAAAATTAAGTTAAGTAGATCTTAATTAAACTTTTAAAAAGTTAGAAATCAAAGAACTTTTGTATTTATTTAACATCAATATGTCCACAGGGCTCTCATAAATTAACACCAGGAAACGGATCATGTGTGGTGCCCCAACATTTCAACAGACTATTAAAATTAAAATCTCGAGATTGTGGCTAAAACTAAAAAAGGTATGTACAGATTATATTAACTACAACATAGATATACTTTAGCTAGTTGTGAAAATATACTAAGTAAATTTAAGTAGAAAATAACTAAAAGTATTAAAAAGTCAGGGATCTTAAAGATTTTACTCTAGGAAACAGATCACATGTGGTGCCCCAACTTTTTAAAAGACTAACAGAAATAAAATTCTGGAGATTCTGGCTGAAACTGAAAAAGATAAGTACAAATTTTTATATTAACTAGACTAACTAGAGAAAGTATTGTTGTACTAGTGTACTACTAGACTAACTAGAATTAAGTATAACAAAACTTAAATTTGTCCACAGGGTTCGCAAAGACGACTTTACTTTTAGAAACTACAAGGAAAATAAAGAATAAGCTATTGACAAAAAAGCGATGAAGACAATATTCAAGAATGATCTGAAAAGTCGTTGAATAGGATTCCATTCAGTCAAATGATGCAGAGCAATTGAGAAAGACGAACAACAGATGATGTGTGGTGCCCCTACGTCTCAACAGACTAACAGAAATGTAAATCTGGAGATAGTGGCTAAAACTAATAAAGGTAGTTACAGATTACATTAACTACAACATTGGTATATCTTAGCTACAAAAGAAAATATACTAGGCACAACATAAGTAGATCTTAATTGAACTTTTAAAAATTTAGAATTCAAAGAACCTTTTTGTAATTGTTTAAAAATAATATGTCCACAGGGCACATAAAGATGTTATTCCAGGAAACAGATCATGTGTGGCACCCCAACATCTCAAATATCTGGAAATTATGACTAAAACTGAAAAAGATAAGTACAAATATTTATATTAACTAGAACATTAGTATATCTAGCTAGAAAAAAAAATTAAGTTAAGTAGATCTTAATTAAACTTTTAAAAAGTTAGAAATCAAAGAACTTTTGTATTTATTTAACATCAATATGTCCACAGGGCTCTCATAAATTAACACCAGGAAACGGATCATGTGTGGTGCCCCAACATTTCAACAGACTATTAAAATTAAAATCTCGAGATTGTGGCTAAAACTGAAAAAGGTAAGTACAGATTATATTAACTACAACATAGATATACTTTAGCTAGTTGTGAAAATATACTAAGTAAATTTAAGTAGAAAATAACTAAAAGTATTAAAAAGTCAAGGATCTTAAAGACTTTACTCTAGGAAATAGATCACATGTGGTGCCCCAACTTTTTAAAAGACTAACAGAAATAAAATTCTGGAGATTCTGGCTGAAACTGAAAAAGATAAGTACAAATTTTTATATTAACTAGACTAACTAGAGAAAGTATTGTTGTACTAGTGTACTACTAGACTAACTAGAATTAAGTATAACAAAACTTAAATTTGTCCACAGGGTTCGCAAAGACGACTTTACTTTTGGAAACTACAAGGAAAACAAAGAATAAGCTATTGACAAAAAAAGCGATGAAGACAATATTCAAGAATGAACTGAAAAGTCGTTGAATAGGATTCCATTCAGTCAAATGATGCAGAGCAATTGAGAAAGATGAACAACAGATCATGTGTGGTGCCCCTACGTCTCAACAGACTAACAGAAATGTAAATCTGGAGATAGTAGCTAAAACTAATAAAGGTAAGTACAGATTACATTAACTACAACATTGGTATATCTTAGCTACAAAAGAAAATATACTAGGCACAACATAAGTAGATCTTAATTGAACATTTAAAAATTTAGAATTCAAAGAACTTTTTTGTAATTGTTTAAAAATAATATGTCCACAGGGCTCTTAAAGATGTTATTCCAAAAAACAGATCATGTGTGGCACCCCAACATCTCAAATATCTGGAGATTATGACTAAAACTGAAAAAGATAAGTGCAAATTTTTATATTAACTAGAACATTAGTATATCTAGCTAGAAAAAAAAATTAAGTTAAGTAGATCTTAATTAAACTTTTAAAAAGTTAGAAATCAAAGAACTTTTGTATTTATTTAACATCAATATGTCCACAGGGCTCTCATAAATTAACACCAGGAAACGGATCATGTGTGGTGCCCCAACATTTCAACAGACTATTAAAATTAAAATCTCGAGATTGTGGCTAAAACTGAAAAAGGTATGTACAGATTATATTAACTACAACATAGATATACTTTAGCTAGTTGTGAAAATATACTAAGTAAATTTAAGTAGAAAATAACTAAAAGTATTAAAAAGTCAGGGATCTTAAAGATTTTACTCTAGGAAACAGATCACATGTGGTGCCCCAACTTTTTAAAAGACTAACAGAAATAAAATTCTGGAGATTCTGGCTGAAACTGAAAAAGATAAGTACAAATTTTTATATTAACTAGACTAACTAGAGAAAGTATTGTTGTACTAGTGTACTACTAGACTAACTAGAATTAAGTATAACAAAACTTAAATTTGTCCACAGGGTTCGCAAAGACGACTTTACTTTCGGAAACTACAAAGAATAAGCTATTGACAAAAAAAGCGATAAAGATAATATTCAATAATGAACTGAAAAGTCGTTGAATAGGATTCCATTCAGTCAAATGATGCAGAGCAATTGAGAAAGACGAACAACAGATCATGTGTGGTGCCCCTACGTCTCAACAGACTAACAGAAATGTAAATCTGGAGATAGTGGCTAAAACTAATAAAGGTAGGTACAGATTACATTAACTACAACATTGGTATATCTTAGCTACAAAAGAAAATATACTAGGCACAACATAAGTAGATCTTAATTAAACTTTTAAAAATTTAGAATTCAAAGAACTTTTTTGTAATTGTTTAAAAATAATATGTCCACAGGGCTCTTAAAGATGTTATTCCAGGAAACAGATCATGTGTGGCACACCAACATCTCAAATATCTGGCAATTATGACTAAAACTGAAAAAGATAAGTACAAATTTTTATATTAACTAGAACATTAGTATATCTAGCTAGAAAAAAAAATTAAGTTAAGTAGATCTTAATTAAACTTTGAAAAATTAAAAATCAAAGAACTTTTGTATTTATTTAACATCAATATGTCCACAGGGCTCTCATAGACTTAACACCAGGAAACGGATCATGTGTGGTGCCCCAACATTTCAACAGACTATTAAAATTAAAATCTCGATATTGTGGCTAAAACTGAAAAAGGTAAGTACAGATTATATTAACTACAACATAGGTATACTTTAGCTAGTTGTGAAAATATACTAAGTAAATTTAAGTAGAAAATAACTAAAAGTATTAAAAAGTCAGGGATCTTAAAGACTTTACTCTAGGAAACAGATCACATGTGGTGCCCAAACTTTTTAAAAGACTAACAGAAATAAAATTCTGGAGATTCTGGCTGAAACTGAAAAAGATAAGTACAAATTTTTATATTAACTAGACTAACTAGAGAAAGTATTGTTGTACTAGTGTACTACTAGACTAACTAGAATTAAGTATAACAAAACTTAAATTTGTCCACAGGGTTCGCAAAGACGACTTTACTTTCGGAAACTACAAAGAATAAGCTATTGACAAAAAAAGCGATAAAGATAATATTCAATAATGAACTGAAAAGTCGTTGAATAGGATTCCATTCAGTCAAATGATGCAGAGCAATTGAGAAAGACGAACAACAGATCATGTGTGGTGCCCCTACGTCTCAACAGACTAACAGAAATGTAAATCTGGAGATAGTGGCTAAAACTAATAAAGGTAGGTACAGATTACATTAACTACAACATTGGTATATCTTAGCTACAAAAGAAAATATACTAGGCACAACATAAGTAGATCTTAATTAAACTTTTAAAAATTTAGAATTCAAAGAACTTTTTTGTAATTGTTTAAAAATAATATGTCCACAGGGCTCTTAAAGATGTTATTCCAGGAAACAGATCATGTGTGGCACACCAACATCTCAAATATCTGGCAATTATGACTAAAACTGAAAAAGATAAGTACAAATTTTTATATTAACTAGAACATTAGTATATCTAGCTAGAAAAAAAAATTAAGTTAAGTAGATCTTAATTAAACTTTTAAAAAGTTAGAAATCAAAGAACTTTTGTATTTATTTAACATCAATATGTCCACAGAGCTCTTATAGACTTAACACCAGGAAACGGATCATGTGTGGTGCCCCAACATTTCAACAGACTATTAAAATTAAAATCTCGAGATTGTGGCTAAAACTGAAAAAGGTAAGTACAGATTATATTAACTACAACATAGATATACTTTAGCTAGTTGTGAAAATATACTAAGTAAATTTAAGTAGAAAATAACTAAAAGTATTAAAAAGTCACGGATCTTAAAGACTTTACTCTAGGAAACAGATCACATGTGGTGCCCCAACTTTTTAAAACACTAACAGAAATAAAATTCTGGAGATTCTGGCTGAAACTGAAAAAGATAAGTACAAATTTTTATATTAACTAGACTAACTAGAGAAAGTATTGTTGTACTAGTGTACTACTAGACTAACTAGAATTAAGTATAACAAAACTTAAATTTGTCCACAGGGTTCGCAAAGACGACTTTACTTTCGGAAACTACAAGGAAAACAAAGAATAAGCTATTGACAAAAAAAGCGATAAAGATAATATTCAAGAATGAACTGAAAAGTCGTTGAATAGGATTCCATTCAGTCAAATGATGCAGAGCAATTGAGAAAGACGAACAACAGATCATGTGTGGTGCCCCTACGTCTCAACAGACTAACAGAAATGTAAATCTGGAGATAGTGGCTAAAACTAATAAAGGTAGGTACAGATTACATTAACTACAACATTGGTATATCTTAGCTACAAAAGAAAATATACTAGGCACAACATAAGTAGATCTTAATTAAACTTTTAAAAATTTAGAATTCAAAGAACTTTTTTGTAATTGTTTAAAAATAATATGTCCACAGGGCTCTTAAAGATGTTATTCCAGGAAACAGATCATGTGTGGCACACCAACATCTCAAATATCTGGCAATTATGACTAAAACTGAAAAAGATAAGTACAAATTTTTATATTAACTAGAACATTAGTATATCTAGCTAGAAAAAAAAATTAAGTTAAGTAGATCTTAATTAAACTTTTAAAAAGTTAGAAATCAAAGAACTTTTGTATTTATTTAACATCAATATGTCCACAGGGCTCTTATAGACTTAACACCAGGAAACGGATCATGTGTGGTGCCCCAACATTTCAACAGACTATTAAAATTAAAATCTCGAGATTGTGGCTAAAACTGAAAAAGGTAAGTACAGATTATATTAACTACAACATAGATATACTTAAGCTAGTTGTGAAAATATACTAAGTAAATTTAAGTAGAAAATAACTAAAAGTATTAAAAAGTCAGGGATCTTAAAGACTTTACTCTAGGAAACAGATCACATGTGGTGCCCCAACTTTTTAAAAGACTAACAGAAATAAAATTCTGGAGATTCTGGCTGAAACTGAAAAAGATAAGTACAAATTTTTATATTAACTAGACTAACTAGAGAAAGTATTGTTGTACTAGTGTACTACTAGAGTATAACAAAACTTAAATTTGTCCACAGGGTTCGCAAAGACGACTTTACTTTTAGAAACTACAAGGAAAATAAAGAATAAGCTATTGACAAAAAAAGCGATGAAGACAATATTCAAGAATGAACTGAAAAGTCGTTGAATAGGATTCCATTCAGTCAAATGATGCAGAGCAATTGAGAAAAACGAACAACAGTTCATGTGTGGTGCCCCTATGTCTCAACAGACTAACAGAAATGTAAATCTGGAGATAGTGGCTAAAACTAATAAAGGTAGGTACAGATTACATTAACTACAACATTGGTATATCTTAGCTACAAAAGAAAATATACTAGGCACAACATAAGTAGATCTTAATTGAACTTTTAAAAATTTAGAATTCAAAGAACTTTTTTTGTAATTGTTTAAAAATAATATGTCCACAGGGCTCTTAAAGATGTTATTCCAGGAAACAGATCATGTGTGGCACCCCAACATCTCAAATATCTGGAGATTATGACTAAAACTGAAAAAGATAAGTGCAAATTTTTATATTAACTAGAACATTAGTATATCTAGCTAGAAAAAAAAATTAAGTTAAGTAGATCTTAATTAAACTTTTAAAAAGTTAGAAATCAAAGAACTTTTGTATTTATTTAACATCAATATGTCCACAGGGCTCTCATAAATTAACACCAGGAAACGGATCATGTGTGGTGCCCCAACATTTCAACAGACTATTAAAATTAAAATCTCGAGATTGTGGCTAAAACTGAAAAAGGTATGTACAGATTATATTAACTACAACATAGATATACTTTAGCTAGTTGTGAAAATATACTAAGTAAATTTAAGTAGAAAATAACTAAAAGTATTAAAAAGTCAGGGATCTTAAAGATTTTACTCTAGGAAACAGATCACATGTGGTGCCCCAACTTTTTAAAAGACTAACAGAAATAAAATTCTGGAGATTCTGGCTGAAACTGAAAAAGATAAGTACAAATTTTTATATTAACTAGACTAACTAGAGAAAGTATTGTTGTACTAGTGTACTACTAGACTAACTAGAATTAAGTATAACAAAACTTAAATTTGTCCACAGGGTTCGCAAAGACGACTTTACTTTTAGAAACTACAAGGAAAATAAAGAATAAGCTATTGACAAAAAAGCGATGAAGACAATATTCAAGAATGAACTGAAAAGTCGTTGAATAGGATTCCATTCAGTCAAATGATGCAGAGCAATTGAGAAAGACGAACAACAGATGATGTGTGGTGCCCCTACGTCTCAACAGACTAACAGAAATGTAAATCTGGAGATAGTGGCTAAAACTAATAAAGGTAGTTACAGATTACATTAACTACAACATTGGTATATCTTAGCTACAAAAGAAAATATACTAGGCACAACATAAGTAGATCTTAATTGAACTTTTAAAAATTTAGAATTCAAAGAACCTTTTTGTAATTGTTTAAAAATAATATGTCCACAGGGCACATAAAGATGTTATTCCAGGAAACAGATCATGTGTGGCACCCCAACATCTCAAATATCTGGAAATTATGACTAAAACTGAAAAAGATAAGTACAAATATTTATATTAACTAGAACATTAGTATATCTAGCTAGAAAAAAAAATTAAGTTAAGTAGATCTTAATTAAACTTTTAAAAAGTTAGAAATCAAAGAACTTTTGTATTTATTTAACATCAATATGTCCACAGGGCTCTCATAAATTAACACCAGGAAACGGATCATGTGTGGTGCCCCAACATTTCAACAGACTATTAAAATTAAAATCTCGAGATTGTGGCTAAAACTGAAAAAGGTAAGTACAGATTATATTAACTACAACATAGATATACTTTAGCTAGTTGTGAAAATATACTAAGTAAATTTAAGTAGAAAATAACTAAAAGTATTAAAAAGTCAAGGATCTTAAAGACTTTACTCTAGGAAATAGATCACATGTGGTGCCCCAACTTTTTAAAAGACTAACAGAAATAAAATTCTGGAGATTCTGGCTGAAACTGAAAAAGATAAGTACAAATTTTTATATTAACTAGACTAACTAGAGAAAGTATTGTTGTACTAGTGTACTACTAGACTAACTAGAATTAAGTATAACAAAACTTAAATTTGTCCACAGGGTTCGCAAAGACGACTTTACTTTCGGAAACTACAAGGAAAACAAAGAATAAGCTATTGACAAAAAAAGCGATGAAGACAATATTCAAGAATGAACTGAAAAGTCGTTGAATAGGATTCCATTCAGTCAAATGATGCAGAGCAATTGAGAAAGATGAACAACAGATCATGTGTGGTGCCCCTACGTCTCAACAGACTAACAGAAATGTAAATCTGGAGATAGTAGCTAAAACTAATAAAGGTAAGTACAGATTACATTAACTACAACATTGGTATATCTTAGCTACAAAAGAAAATATACTAGGCACAACATAAGTAGATCTTAATTGAACATTTAAAAATTTAGAATTCAAAGAACTTTTTTGTAATTGTTTAAAAATAATATGTCCACAGGGCTCTTAAAGATGTTATTCCAAAAAACAGATCATGTGTGGCACCCCAACATCTCAAATATCTGGAGATTATGACTAAAACTGAAAAAGATAAGTACATATTTTTATATTAACTAGAACATTAGTATATCTAGCTAGAAAAAAAAATTAAGTTAAGTAGATCTTAATTAAACTTTGAAAAATTAAAAATCAAAGAACTTTTGTATTTATTTAACATCAATATGTCCACAGGGCTCTCATAGACTTAACACTAGGAAACGGATCATGTGTGGTGCCCCAACATTTCAACAGACTATTAAAATTAAAATCTCGATATTGTGGCTAAAACTGAAAAAGGTAAGTACAGATTATATTAACTACAACATAGGTATACTTTAGCTAGTTGTGAAAATATACTAAGTAAATTTAAGTAGAAAATAACTAAAAGTATTAAAAAGTCAGGGATCTTAAAGACTTTACTCTAGGAAACAGATCACATGTGGTGCCCAAACTTTTTAAAAGACTAACAGAAATAAAATTCTGGAGATTCTGGCTGAAACTGAAAAAGATAAGTACAAATTTTTATATTAACTAGACTAACTAGAGAAAGTATTGTTGTACTAGTGTACTACTAGACTAACTAGAATTAAGTATAACAAAACTTAAATTTGTCCACAGGGTTTGCAAAGACGACTTTACTTTCGGAAACTACAAAGAATAAGCTATTGACAAAAAAAGCGATAAAGATAATATTCAATAATGAACTGAAAAGTCGTTGAATAGGATTCCATTTAGTCAAATGATGCAGAGCAATTGAGAAAGACAAACAACAGATCATGTGTGGTGCCCCTACGTCTCAACAGACTAACAGAAATGTAAATCTGGAGATAGTGGCTAAAACTAATAAAGGTAGGTACAGATTACATTAACTACAACATTGGTATATCTTAGCTACAAAAGAAAATATACTAGGCACAACATAAGTAGATCTTAATTAAACTTTTAAAAATTTAGAATTCAAAGAACTTTTTTGTAATTGTTTAAAAATAATATGTCCACAGGGCTCTTAAAGATGTTATTCCAGGAAACAGATCATGTGTGGCACACCAACATCTCAAATATCTGGCAATTATGACTAAAACTGAAAAAGATAAGTACAAATTTTTATATTAACTAGAACATTAGTATATCTAGCTAGAAAAAAAAATTAAGTTAAGTAGATCTTAATTAAACTTTGAAAAATTAAAAATCAAAGAACTTTTGTATTTATTTAACATCAATATGTCCACAGGGCTCTCATAGACTTAACACCAGGAAACGGATCATGTGTGGTGCCCCAACATTTCAACAGACTATTAAAATTAAAATCTCGATATTGTGGCTAAAACTGAAAAAGGTAAGTACAGATTATATTAACTACAACATAGGTATACTTTAGCTAGTTGTGAAAATATACTAAGTAAATTTAAGTAGAAAATAACTAAAAGTATTAAAAAGTCAGGGATCTTAAAGACTTTACTCTAGGAAACAGATCACATGTGGTGCCCAAACTTTTTAAAAGACTAACAGAAATAAAATTCTGGAGATTCTGGCTGAAACTGAAAAAGATAAGTACAAATTTTATATTAACTAGACTAACTAGAGAAAGTATTGTTGTACTAGTGTACTACTAGACTAACTAGAATTAAGTATAACAAAACTTAAATTTGTCCACAGGGTTCGCAAAGACGACTTTACTTTCGGAAACTACAAGGAAAACAAAGAATAAGCTATTGACAAAAAAAGCGATAAAGATAATATTCAAGAATGAACTGAAAAGTCGTTGAATAGGATTCCATTCAGTCAAATGATGCAGAGCAATTGAGAAAGACGAACAACAGATCATGTGTGGTGCCCCTACGTCTCAACAGACTAACAGAAATGTAAATCTGGAGATAGTGGCTAAAACTAATAAAGGTAGGTACAGATTACATTAACTACAACATTGGTATATCTTAGCTACAAAAGAAAATATACTAGGCACAACATAAGTAGATCTTAATTAAACTTTTAAAAATTTAGAATTCAAAGAACTTTTTTGTAATTGTTTAAAAATAATATGTCCACAGGGCTCTTAAAGATGTTATTCCAGGAAACAGATCATGTGTGGCACCCCAACATCTCAAATATCTGAAGATTATGACTAAAACTGAAAAAGATAAGTACAAATTTTTATATTAACTAGAACATTAGTATATCTAGCTAGAAAAAAAAATTAAGTTAAGTAGATCTTAATTAAACTTTTAAAAAGCTAGAAATCAAAGAACTTTTGTATTTATTTAACATCAATATGTCCACAGGGCTCTCATAGACTTAACACCAGGAAACGGATCATGTGTGGTGCCCCAACATTTCAACAGACTTTTAAAATTAAAATCTCGATATTGTGGCTAAAACTGAAAAAGGTAAGTACAGATTATATTAACTACAACATAGGTATACTTTAGCTAGTTGTGAAAATATACTAAGTAAATTTAAGTAGAAAATAACTAAAAGTATTAAAAAGTCAGGGATCTTAAAGACTTTACTCTAGGAAACAGATCACATGTGGTGCCCCAACTTTTTAAAAGACTAACAGAAATAAAATTCTGGAGATTCTGGCTGAAACTGAAAAAGATAAGTACAAATTTTTATATTAACTAGACTAACTAGAGAAAGTATTGTTGTACTAGTGTACTACTAGACTAACTAGAATTAAGTATAACAAAACTTAAATTTGTCCACAGGGTTCGCAAAGACGACTTTACTTTTAGAAACTAAAAGGAAAATAAAGAATAAGCAATTGACAAATAACGATGAAGACAATATTCAAGAATGAACTAAAAAGTCGTTGAATAGGATTCCATTCAGTCAAATGATGCAGAGCAATTGAGAAAGACGAACAACAGATCATGTGTGGTGCCCCTACATCTCAACAGACTAACAGAAATGTAAATCTGGAGATAGTGGCTAAAACTAATAAAGGTAGGTACAGATTACATTAACTACAACATTGGTATATCTTAGCTACAAAAGAAAATATACTAGGCACAACATAAGTAGATCTTAATTGAACTTTTAAAAATTTAGAATTCAAAGAACTTTTTTGTAATTGTTTAAAAATAATATGTCCACAGGGCTCTTAAAGATGTTATTCCAGGAAACAGATCATGTGTGGCACCCCAACATCTCAAATATCTGGAGATTATGACTAAAACTGAAAAAGATAAGTACAAATTTTTATATTAACTAGAACATTAGTATATCTAGCTAGAAAAAAAAATTAAGTTAAGTAGATCTTAATTAAACTTTTAAAAAGTTAGAAATCAAAGAACTTTTGTATTTATTTAACATCAATATGTCCACAGGGCTCTCATAGACTTAACACCAGGAAACGGATCATGTGTGGTGCCCCAACATTTCAACAGACTATTAAAATTAAAATCTTGAGATTGTGGCTAAAACTGAAAAAGGTAAGTACAGATTATATTAACTACAACATAGGTATACTTTAGCTAGTTGTGAAAATATACTAAGTAAATTTAATTAGAAAATAACTAAAAGTATTAAAAAGTCAGGGATCTTAAAGACTTTACTCTAGGAAACAGATCACATGTGGTGCCCCAACTTTTTAAAAGACTAACAGAAATAAAATTCTGGAGATTCTGGCTGAAACTGAAAAAGATAAGTACAAATTTTTATATTAACTAGACTAACTAGAGAAAGTATTGTTGTACTAGTGTACTACTAGACTAACTAGAATTAAGTATAACAAAACTTAAATTTGTCCACAGGGTTCGCAAAGACGACTTTACTTTCGGAAACTACAAGGAAAACAAAGAATAAGCTATTGACAAAAAAAGCGATAAAGATAATATTCAAGAATGAACTGAAAAGTCGTTGAATAGGATTCCATTCAGTCAAATGATGCAGAGCAATTGAGAAAGACGAACAACAGATCATGTGTGGTGCCCCTACGTCTCAACAGACTAACAGAAATGTAAATCTGGAGATAGTGGCTAAAACTAATAAAGGTAGGTACAGATTACATTAACTACAACATTGGTATATCTTAGCTAGAAAAGAAAATATACTAGGCACAACATAAGTAGATCTTAATTAAACTTTTAAAAATTTAGAATTCAAAGAACTTTTTTGTAATTGTTTAAAAATAATATGTCCACAGGGCTCTTAAAGATGTTATTCCAGGAAACAGATCATGTGTGGCACACCAACATCTCAAATATCTGGCAATTATGACTAAAACTGAAAAAGATAAGTACAAATTTTTATATTAACTAGAACATTAGTATATCTAGCTAGAAAAAAAAATTAAGTTAAGTAGATCTTAATTAAACTTTTAAAAAGTTAGAAATCAAAGAACTTTTGTATTTATTTAACATCAATATGTCCACAGGGCTCTTATAGACTTAACACCAGGAAACGGATCATGTGTGGTGCCCCAACATTTCAACAGACTATTAAAATTAAAATCTCGAGATTGTGGCTAAAACTGAAAAAGGTAAGTACAGATTATATTAACTACAACATAGATATACTTTAGCTAGTTGTGAAAATATACTAAGTAAATTTAAGTAGAAAATAACTAAAAGTATTAAAAAGTCAGGGATCTTAAAGACTTTACTCTAGGAAACAGATCACATGTGGTGCCCCAACTTTTTAAAAGACTAACAGAAATAAAATTCTGGAGATTCTGGCTGAAACTGAAAAAGATAAGTACAAATTTTTATATTAACTAGACTAACTAGAGAAAGTATTGTTGTACTAGTGTACTACTAGAGTATAACAAAACTTAAATTTGTCCACAGGGTTCGCAAAGACGACTTTACTTTTAGAAACTACAAGGAAAATAAAGAATAAGCTATTGACAAAAAAAGCGATGAAGACAATATTCAAGAATGAACTGAAAAGTCGTTGAATAGGATTCCATTCAGTCAAATGATGCAGAGCAATTGAGAAAAACGAACAACAGTTCATGTGTGGTGCCCCTATGTCTCAACAGACTAACAGAAATGTAAATCTGGAGATAGTGGCTAAAACTAATAAAGGTAGGTACAGATTACATTAACTACAACATTGGTATATCTTAGCTACAAAAGAAAATATACTAGGCACAACATAAGTAGATCTTAATTGAACTTTTAAAAATTTAGAATTCAAAGAACTTTTTTGTAATTGTTTAAAAATAATATGTCCACAGGGCTCTTAAAGATGTTATTCCAGGAAACAGATCATGTGTGGCACCCCAACATCTCAAATATCTGGAGATTATGACTAAAACTGAAAAAGATAAGTACAAATTTTTATATTAACTAGAACATTAGTATATCTAGCTAGAAAAAAAAATTAAGTTAAGTAGATCTTAATTAAACTTTTAAAAATTTAGAAATCAAAGAACTATTGTATTTATTTAACATCAATATGTCCACAGGGCTCTTATAGACTTAACACCAGGAAACGGATCATGTGTGGTGCCCCAACATTTCAACAGACTATTAAAATTAAAATCTCGAGATTGTGGCTAAAACTGAAAAAGGTAAGTACAGATTATATTAACTACAACATAGATATACTTTAGCTAGTTGTGAAAATATACTAAGTAAATTTAAGTAGAAAATAACTAAAAGTATTAAAAAGTCAGGGATCTTAAAGACTTTACTCTAGGAAACAGATCACATGTGGTGCCCCAACTTTTTAAAAGACTAACAGAAATAAAATTCTGGAGATTCTGGCTGAAACTGAAAAAGATAAGTACAAATTTTTATATTAACTAGACTAACTAGAGAAAGTATTGTTGTACTAGTGTACTACTAGAGTATAACAAAACTTAAATTTGTCCACAGGGTTCGCAAAGACGACTTTACTTTTAGAAACTACAAGGAAAATAAAGAATAAGCTATTGACAAAAAAAGTGATGAAGACAATATTCAAGAATGAACTGAAAAGTCGTTGAATATGATTCCATTCAAATGATGCAGAGCAATTGAGAAAAACGAACAACAGTTCATGTGTGGTGCCCCTATGTCTCAACAGACTAACAGAAATGTAAATCTGGAGATAGTGGCTAAAACTAATAAAGGTAGGTACAGATTACATTAACTACAACATTGGTATATCTTAGCTACAAAAGAAAATATACTAGGCACAACATAAGTAGATCTTAATTGAACATTTAAAAATTTAGAATTCAAAGAACTTTTTTGTAATTGTTTAAAAATAATATGTCCACAGGGCTCTTAAAGATGTTATTCCAGGAAACAGATCATGTGTGGCACCCCAACATCTCAAATATCTGGAGATTATGACTAAAACTGAAAAAGATAAGTACAAATTTTTATATTAACTAGAACATTAGTATATCTAGCTAGAAAAAAAAATTAAGTTAAGTAGATCTTAATTAAACTTTTAAAAAGTTAGAAATCAAAGAACTTTTGTATTTATTTAACATCAATATGTCCACAGGGCTCTCATAGACTTAACACCAGGAAACGGATCATGTGTGGTGCCCCAACATTTCAACAGACTATTAAAATTAAAATCTTGAGATTGTGGCTAAAACTGAAAAAGGTAAGTACAGATTATATTAACTACAACATAGGTATACTTTAGCTAGTTGTGAAAATATACTAAGTAAATTTAAGTAGAAAATAACTAAAAGTATTAAAAAGTCAGGGATCTTAAAGACTTTACTCTAGGAAACAGATCACATGTGGTGCCCCAACTTTTTAAAAGACTAACAGAAATAAAATTCTGGAGATTCTGGCTGAAACTGAAAAAGATAAGTACAAATTTTTATATTAACTAGACTAACTAGAGAAAGTATTGTTGTACTAGTGTACTACTAGACTAACTAGAATTAAGTATAACAAAACTTAAATTTGTCCACAGGGTTCGCAAAGACGACTTTACTTTCGGAAACTACAAGGAAAACAAAGAATAAGCTATTGACAAAAAAAGCGATAAAGATAATATTCAAGAATGAACTGAAAAGTCGTTGAATAGGATTCCATTCAGTCAAATGATGCAGAGCAATTGAGAAAGACGAACAACAGATCATGTGTGGTGCCCCTACGTCTCAACAGACTAACAGAAATGTAAATCTGGAGATAGTGGCTAAAACTAATAAAGGTAGGTACAGATTACATTAACTACAACATTGGTATATCTTAGCTACAAAAGAAAATATACTAGGCACAACATAAGTAGATCTTAATTAAACTTTTAAAAATTTAGAATTCAAAGAACTTTTTTGTAATTGTTTAAAAATAATATGTCCACAGGGCTCTTAAAGATGTTATTCCAGGAAACAGATCATGTGTGGCACACCAACATCTCAAATATCTGGCAATTATGACTAAAACTGAAAAAGATAAGTACAAATTTTTATATTAACTAGAACATTAGTATATCTAGCTAGAAAAAAAAATTAAGTTAAGTAGATCTTAATTTAACTTTTAAAAAGTTAGAAATCAAAGAACTTTTGTATTTATTTAACATCAATATGTCCACAGGGCTCTTATAGACTTAACACCAGGAAACGGATCATGTGTGGTGCCCCAACATTTCAACAGACTATTAAAATTAAAATCTCGAGATTGTGGCTAAAACTGAAAAAGGTAAGTACAGATTATATTAACTACAACATAGATATACTTTAGCTAGTTGTGAAAATATACTAAGTAAATTTAAGTAGAAAATAACTAAAAGTATTAAAAAGTCAGGGATCTTAAAGACTTTACTCTAGGAAACAGATCACATGTGGTGCCCCAACTTTTTAAAAGACTAACAGAAATAAAATTCTGGAGATTCTGGCTGAAACTGAAAAAGATAAGTACAAATTTTTATATTAACTAGACTAACTAGAGAAAGTATTGTTGTACTAGTGTACTACTAGAGTATAACAAAACTTAAATTTGTCCACAGGGTTCGCAAAGACGACTTTACTTTTAGAAACTACAAGGAAAATAAAGAATAAGCTATTGACAAAAAAAGCGATGAAGACAATATTCAAGAATGAACTGAAAAGTCGTTGAATAGGATTCCATTCAGTCAAATGATGCAGAGCAATTGAGAAAAACGAACAACAGTTCATGTGTGGTGCCCCTATGTCTCAACAGACTAACAGAAATGTAAATCTGGAGATAGTGGCTAAAACTAATAAAGGTAGGTACAGATTACATTAACTACAACATTGGTATATCTTAGCTACAAAAGAAAATATACTAGGCACAACATAAGTAGATCTTAATTGAACTTTTAAAAATTTAGAATTCAAAGAACTTTTTTTGTAATTGTTTAAAAATAATATGTCCACAGGGCTCTTAAAGATGTTATTCCAGGAAACAGATCATGTGTGGCACCCCAACATCTCAAATATCTGGCAATTATGACTAAAACTGAAAAAGATAAGTACAAATTTTTATATTAACTAGAACATTAGTATATCTAGCTAGAAAAAAAAAATTAAGTTAAGTAGATCTTAATTAAACTTTTAAAAATTTAGAAATCAAAGAACTATTGTATTTATTTAACATCAATATGTCCACAGGGCTCTTATAGACTTAACACCAGGAAACGGATCATGTGTGGTGCCCCAACATTTCAACAGACTATTAAAATTAAAATCTCGAGATTGTGGCTAAAACTGAAAAAGGTAAGTACAGATTATATTAACTACAACATAGATATACTTTAGCTAGTTGTGAAAATATACTAAGTAAATTTAAGTAGAAAATAACTAAAAGTATTAAAAAGTCAGGGATCTTAAAGACTTTACTCTAGGAAACAGATCACATGTGGTGCCCCAACTTTTTAAAAGACTAACAGAAATAAAATTCTGGAGATTCTGGCTGAAACTGAAAAAGATAAGTACAAATTTTTATATTAACTAGACTAACTAGAGAAAGTATTGTTGTACTAGTGTACTACTAGAGTATAACAAAACTTAAATTTGTCCACAGGGTTCGCAAAGACGACTTTACTTTTAGAAACTACAAGGAAAATAAAGAATAAGCTATTGACAAAAAAAGTGATGAAGACAATATTCAAGAATGAACTGAAAAGTCGTTGAATATGATTCCATTGAAATGATGCAGAGCAATTGAGAAAAACGAACAACAGTTCATGTGTGGTGCCCCTATGTCTCAACAGACTAACAGAAATGTAAATCTGGAGATAGTGGCTAAAACTAATAAAGGTAGGTACAGATTACATTAACTACAACATTGGTATATCTTAGCTACAAAAGAAAATATACTAGGCACAACATAAGTAGATCTTAATTGAACTTTTAAAAATTTAGAATTCAAAGAACTTTTTTGTAATTGTTTAAAAATAATATGTCCACAGGGCTCTTAAAGATGTTATTCCAGGAAACAGATCATGTGTGGCACCCCAACATCTCAAATATCTGAAGATTATGACTAAAACTGAAAAAGATAAGTACAAATTTTTATATTAACTAGAACATTAGTATATCTAGCTAGAAAAAAAAATTAAGTTAAGTAGATCTTAATTAAACTTTTAAAAAGCTAGAAATCAAAGAACTTTTGTATTTATTTAACATCAATATGTCCACAGGGCTCTCATAGACTTAACACCAGGAAACGGATCATGTGTGGTGCCCCAACATTTCAACAGACTTTTAAAATTAAAATCTCGATATTGTGGCTAAAACTGAAAAAGGTAAGTACAGATTATATTAACTACAACATAGGTATACTTTAGCTAGTTGTGAAAATATACTAAGTAAATTTAAGTAGAAAATAACTAAAAGTATTAAAAAGTCAGGGATCTTAAAGACTTTACTCTAGGAAACAGATCACATGTGGTGCCCCAACTTTTTAAAAGACTAACAGAAATAAAATTCTGGAGATTCTGGCTGAAACTGAAAAAGATAAGTACAAATTTTTATATTAACTAGACTAACTAGAGAAAGTATTGTTGTACTAGTGTACTACTAGACTAACTAGAATTAAGTATAACAAAACTTAAATTTGTCCACAGGGTTCGCAAAGACGACTTTACTTTTAGAAACTAAAAGGAAAATAAAGAATAAGCAATTGACAAAAAACGATGAAGACAATATTCAAGAATGAACTAAAAAGTCGTTGAATAGGATTCCATTCAGTCAAATGATGCAGAGCAATTGAGAAAGACGAACAACAGATCATGTGTGGTGCCCCTACATCTCAACAGACTAACAGAAATGTAAATCTGGAGATAGTGGCTAAAACTAATAAAGGTAGGTACAGATTACATTAACTACAACATTGGTATATCTTAGCTACAAAAGAAAATATACTAGGCACAACATAAGTAGATCTTAATTGAACATTTAAAAATTTAGAATTCAAAGAACTTTTTTGTAATTGTTTAAAAATAATATGTCCACAGGGCTCTTAAAGATGTTATTCCAGGAAACAGATCATGTGTGGCACCCCAACATCTCAAATATCTGGAGATTATGACTAAAACTGAAAAAGATAAGTACAAATTTTTATATTAACTAGAACATTAGTATATCTAGCTAGAAAAAAAAATTAAGTTAAGTAGATCTTAATTAAACTTTTAAAAAGTTAGAAATCAAAGAACTTTTGTATTTATTTAACATCAATATGTCCACAGGGCTCTCATAGACTTAACACCAGGAAACGGATCATGTGTGGTGCCCCAACATTTCAACAGACTATTAAAATTAAAATCTTGAGATTGTGGCTAAAACTGAAAAAGGTAAGTACAGATTATATTAACTACAACATAGGTATACTTTAGCTAGTTGTGAAAATATACTGAGTAAATTTAAGTAGAAAATAACTAAAAGTATTAAAAAGTCAGGGATCTTAAAGACTTTACTCTAGGAAACAGATCACATGTGGTGCCCCAACTTTTTAAAAGACTAACAGAAATAAAATTCTGGAGATTCTGGCTGAAACTGAAAAAGATAAGTACAAATTTTTATATTAACTAGACTAACTAGAGAAAGTATTGTTGTACTAGTGTACTACTAGACTAACTAGAATTAAGTATAACAAAACTTAAATTTGTCCACAGGGTTCGCAAAGACGACTTTACTTTCGGAAACTACAAGGAAAACAAAGAATAAGCTATTGACAAAAAAAGCGATAAAGATAATATTCAAGAATGAACTGAAAAGTCGTTGAATAGGATTCCATTCAGTCAAATGATGCAGAGCAATTGAGAAAGACGAACAACAGATCATGTGTGGTGCCCCTACGTCTCAACAGACTAACAGAAATGTAAATCTGGAGATAGTGGCTAAAACTAATAAAGGTAGGTACAGATTACATTAACTACAACATTGGTATATCTTAGCTACAAAAGAAAATATACTAGGCACAACATAAGTAGATCTTAATTAAACTTTTAAAAATTTAGAATTCAAAGAACTTTTTTGTAATTGTTTAAAAATAATATGTCCACAGGGCTCTTAAAGATGTTATTCCAGGAAACAGATCATGTGTGGCACACCAACATCTCAAATATCTGGCAATTATGACTAAAACTGAAAAAGATAAGTACAAATTTTTATATTAACTAGAACATTAGTATATCTAGCTAGAAAAAAAAATTAAGTTAAGTAGATCTTAATTAAACTTTTAAAAAGTTAGAAATCAAAGAACTTTTGTATTTATTTAACATCAATATGTCCACAGGGCTCTTATAGACTTAACACCAGGAAACGGATCATGTGTGGTGCCCCAACATTTCAACAGACTATTAAAATTAAAATCTCAAGATTGTGGCTAAAACTGAAAAAGGTAAGTACAGATTATATTAACTACAACATAGATATACTTTAGCTAGTTGTGAAAATATACTAAGTAAATTTAAGTAGAAAATAACTAAAAGTATTAAAAAGTCAGGGATCTTAAAGACTTTACTCTAGGAAACAGATCACATGTGGTGCCCCAACTTTTTAAAAGACTAACAGAAATAAAATTCTGGAGATTCTGGCTGAAACTGAAAAAGATAAGTACAAATTTTTATATTAACTAGACTAACTAGAGAAAGTATTGTTGTACTAGTGTACTACTAGAGTATAACAAAACTTAAATTTGTCCACAGGGTTCGCAAAGACGACTTTACTTTTAGAAACTACAAGGAAAATAAAGAATAAGCTATTGACAAAAAAAGCGATGAAGACAATATTCAAGAATGAACTGAAAAGTCGTTGAATAGGATTCCATTCAGTCAAATGATGCAGAGCAATTGAGAAAAACGAACAACAGTTCATGTGTGGTGCCCCTACGTTTCAACAGACTAACAGAAATGTAAATCTGGAGATAGTGGCTAAAACTAATAAAGGTAGGTACAGATTACATTAACTACAACATTGGTATATCTTAGCTACAAAAGAAAATATACTAGGCACAACATAAGTAGATCTTAATTGAACTTTTAAAAATTTAGAATTCAAAGAACTTTTTTGTAATTGTTTAAAAATAATATGTCCACAGGGCTCTTAAAGATGTTATTCCAGGAAACAGATCATGTGTGGCACCCCAACATCTCAAATATCTGAAGATTATGACTAAAACTGAAAAAGATAAGTACAAATTTTTATATTAACTAGAACATTAGTATATCTAGCTAGAAAAAAAAATTAAGTTAAGTAGATCTTAATTAAACTTTTAAAAAGCTAGAAATCAAAGAACTTTTGTATTTATTTAACATCAATATGTCCACAGGGCTCTCATAGACTTAACACCAGGAAACGGATCATGTGTGGTGCCCCAACATTTCAACAGACTTTTAAAATTAAAATCTCGATATTGTGGCTAAAACTGAAAAAGGTAAGTACAGATTATATTAACTACAACATAGGTATACTTTAGCTAGTTGTGAAAATATACTAAGTAAATTTAAGTAGAAAATAACTAAAAGTATTAAAAAGTCAGGGATCTTAAAGACTTTACTCTAGGAAACAGATCACATGTGGTGCCCCAACTTTTTAAAAGACTAACAGAAATAAAATTCTGGAGATTCTGGCTGAAACTGAAAAAGATAAGTACAAATTTTTATATTAACTAGACTAACTAGAGAAAGTATTGTTGTACTAGTGTACTACTAGACTAACTAGATTTAAGTATAACAAAACTTAAATTTGTCCACAGGGTTCGCAAAGACGACTTTACTTTCGGAAACTACAAGGAAAACAAAGAATAAGCTATTGACAAAAAAAGCGATAAAGATAATATTCAAGAATGAACTGAAAAGTCGTTGAATAGGATTCCATTCAGTCAAATGATGCAGAGCAATTGAGAAAGACGAACAACAGATCATGTGTGGTTCCCCTACGTCTCAACAGACTAACAGAAATGTAAATCTGGAGATAGTGGCTAAAACTAATAAAGGTAGGTACAGATTACATTAACTACAACATTGGTATATCTTAGCTACAAAAGAAAATATACTAGGCACAACATAAGTAGATCTTAATTAAACTTTTAAAAATTTAGAATTCAAAGAACTTTTTTGTAATTGTTTAAAAATAATATGTCCACAGGGCTCTTAAAGATGTTATTCCAGGAAACAGATCATGTGTGGCACACCAACATCTCAAATATCTGGCAATTATGACTAAAACTGAAAAAGATAAGTACAAATTTTTATATTAACTAGAACATTAGTATATCTAGCTAGAAAAAAAAATTAAGTTAAGTAGATCTTAATTAAACTTTTAAAAAGTTAGAAATCAAAGAACTTTTGTATTTATTTAACATCAATATGTCCACAGGGCTCTTATAGACTTAACACCAGGAAACGGATCATGTGTGGTGCCCCAACATTTCAACAGACTATTAAAATTAAAATCTCGAGATTGTGGCTAAAACTGAAAAAGGTAAGTACAGATTATATTAACTACAACATAGATATACTTTAGCTAGTTGTGAAAATATACTAAGTAAATTTAAGTAGAAAATAACTAAAAGTATTAAAAAGTCAGGGATCTTAAAGACTTTACTCTAGGAAACAGATCACATGTGGTGCCCCAACTTTTTAAAAGACTAACAGAAATAAAATTCTGGAGATTCTGGCTGAAACTGAAAAAGATAAGTACAAATTTTTATATTAACTAGACTAACTAGAGAAAGTATTGTTGTACTAGTGTACTACTAGAGTATAACAAAACTTAAATTTGTCCACAGGGTTCGCAAAGACGACTTTACTTTTAGAAACTACAAGGAAAATAAAGAATAAGCTATTGACAAAAAAAGCGATGAAGACAATATTCAAGAATGAACTGAAAAGTCGTTGAATAGGATTCCATTCAGTCAAATGATGCAGAGCAATTGAGAAAAACGAACAACAGTTCATGTGTGGTGCCCCTATGTCTCAACAGACTAACAGAAATGTAAATCTGGAGATAGTGGCTAAAACTAATAAAGGTAGGTACAGATTACATTAACTACAACATTGGTATATCTTAGCTACAAAAGAAAATATACTAGGCACAACATAAGTAGATCTTAATTGAACTTTTAAAAATTTAGAATTCAAAGAACTTTTTTGTAATTGTTTAAAAATAATATGTCCACAGGGCTCTTAAAGATGTTATTCCAGGAAACAGATCATGTGTGGCACCCCAACATCTCAAATATCTGGCAATTATGACTAAAACTGAAAAAGATAAGTACAAATTTTTATATTAACTAGAACATTAGTATATCTAGCTAGAAAAAAAAATTAAGTTAAGTAGATCTTAATTAAACTTTTAAAAAGTTAGAAATCAAAGAACTTTTGTATTTATTTAACATCAATATGTCCACAGGGCTCTTATAGACTTAACACCAGGAAACGGATCATGTGTGGTGCCCCAACATTTCAACAGACTATTAAAATTAAAATCTCGAGATTGTGGCTAAAACTGAAAAAGGTAAGTACAGATTATATTAACTACAACATAGGTATACTTTAGCTAGTTGTGAAAATATACTAAGTAAATTTAAGTAGAAAATAACTAAAAGTATTAAAAAGTCAGGGATCTTAAAGACTTTACTCTAGGAAACAGATCACATGTGGTGCCCCAACTTTTTAAAAGACTAACAGAAATAAAATTCTGGAGATTCTGGCTGAAACTGAAAAAGATAAGTACAAATTTTTATATTAACTAGACTAACTAGAGAAAGTATTGTTGTACTAGTGTACTACTAGAGTAAAACAAAGCTTAAATTTGTCCACAGGGTTCGCAAAGACGACTTTACTTTTAGAAACTACAAGGAAAATAAAGAATAAGCTATTGACAAAAAAAGCGATGAAGACAATATTCAAGAATGAACTGAAAAGTCGTTAAATAGGATTCCATTCAGTCAAATGATGCAGAGCAATTGAGAAAAACGAACAACAGTTCATGTGTGGTGCCCCTACGTCTCAACAGACTAACAGAAATGTAAATCTGGAGATAGTGGCTAAAACTAATAAAGGTAGGTACAGATTACATTAACTACAACATTGGTATATCTTAGCTACAAAAGAAAATATACTAGGCACAACATAAGTAGATCTTAATTGAACTTTTAAAAATTTAGAATTCAAAGAACTTTTTTGTAATTGTTTAAAAATAATATGTCCACAGGGCTCTTAAAGATGTTATTCCAGGAAACAGATCATGTGTGGCACCCCAACATCTCAAATATCTGGAGATTATGACTAAAACTGAAAAAGATAAGTACAAATTTTTATATTAACTAGAACATTAGTATATCTAGCTAGAAAAAAAAATTAAGTTAAGTAGATCTTAATTAAACTTTTAAAAAGTTAGAAATCAAAGAACTTTTGTATTTATTTAACATCAATATGTCCACAGGGCTCTCATAGACTTAACACCAGGAAACGGATCATGTGTGGTGCCCCAACATTTCAACAGACTTTTAAAATTAAAATCTCCATATTGTGGCTAAAACTGAAAAAGGTAAGTACAGATTATATTAACTACAACATAGGTATACTTTAGCTAGTTGTGAAAATATACTAAGTAAATTTAAGTAGAAAATAACTAAAAGTATTAAAAAGTCAGGGATCTTAAAGACTTTACTCTAGGAAACAGATCACATGTGGTGCCCCAACTTTTTAAAAGACTAACAGAATTAAAATTCTGGAGATTCTGGCTGAAACTGAAAAAGATAAGTACAAATTTTTATATTAACTAGACTAACTAGAGAAAGTATTGTTGTACTAGTGTACTACTAGACTAACTAGAATTAAGTATAACAAAACTTAAATTTGTCCACAGGGTTCGCAAAGACGATACTTTCGGAAACTACAAGGAAAACAAAAAATAAGCTATTGACAAAAAAAGCGATGAAGACAATATTCAAGAATGAACTGAAAAGTCGTTGAATAGGATTCCATTCAGTCAAATGATGCAGAGCAATTGAGAAAGACGAACAACAGATCATGTGTGGTGCCCCTACGTTTCAACAGACTAACAGAAATGTAAATCTGGAGATAGTAGCTAAAACTAATAAAGGTAAGTACAGATTACATTAACTACAACATTGGTATATCTTAGCTACAAAAGAAAATATACTAGGCACAACATAAGTAGATCTTAATTGAACATTTAAAAATTTAGAATTCAAAGAACTTTTTTGTAATTGTTTAAAAATAATATGTCCACAGGGCTCTTAAAGATGTTATTCCAGGAAACAGATCATGTGTGGCACCCCAACATCTCAAATATCTGGAGATTATGACTAAAATTGAAAAAGATAAGTACAAATTTTTATATTAACTAGAACATTAGTATATCTAGCTAGAAAAACAAATTAATTTAAGTAGATCTTAATTAAACTTTTAAAAAGTTAGAAATCAAAGAACTTTTGTATTTATTTAACATCAATATGTCCACAGGGCTCTCATAGACTTAACACCAGGAAACGGATCATGTGTGGTGCCCCAACATTTCAACAGACTATTAAAATTAAAATCTCGAGATTGTGGCTAAAACTGAAAAAGGTAAGTACAGATTATATTAACTACAACATAGGTATACTTTAGCTAGTTGTGAAAATATACTAAGTAAATTTAAGTAGAAAATAACTAAAAGTATTAAAAAGTCAGGGATCTTAAAGACTTTACTCTAGGAAACAGATCACATGTGGTGCCCCAACTTTTTAAAAGACTAACAGAAATAAAATTCTGGAGATTCTGGCTGAAACTGAAAAAGATAAGTACAAATTTTTATATTAACTAGACTAACTAGAGAAAGTATTGTTGTACTAGTGTACTACTAGACTAACTAGAATTAAGTATAACAAAACTTAAATTTGTCCACAGGGTTCGCAAAGACGACTTTACTTTCGGAAACTACAAGGAAAACAAAGAATAAGCTATTGACAAAAAAAGCGATGAAGACAATATTCAAGAAAGAACTGAAAAGTCATTGAATAGGATTCCATTCAGTCAAATGATGCAGAGCAATTGAGAAAGACGAACAATAGATCATGTGTGGTGCCCCTACGTCTCAACAGACTAACAGAAATGTAAATCTGGAGATAGTAGCTAAAACTAATAAAGGTAAGTACAGATTACATTAACTACAACATTGGTATATCTTAGCTACAAAAGAAAATATACTAGGCACAACATAAGTAGATCTTAATTGAACATTTAAAAATTTAGAATTCAAAGAACTTTTTTGTAATTGTTTAAAAATAATATGTCCACAGGGCTCTTAAAGATGTTATTCCAGGAAACAGATCATGTGTGGCACCCCAACATCTCAAATATCTGGAGATTATGACTAAAATTAAAAAAGATAAGTACAAATTTTTATATTAACTAGAACATTAGTATATCTAGCTAGAAAAAAAAATTAATTTAAGTAGATCTTAATTAAACTTTTAAAAAGTTAGAAATCAAAGAACTTTTGTATTTATTTAACATCAATATGTCCACAGGGCTCTCATAGACTTAACACCAGGAAACGGATCATGTGTGGTGCCCCAACATTTCAACAGACTATTAAAATTAAAATCTCGAGATTGTGGCTAAAACTGAAAAAGGTAAGTACAGATTACATTAACTACAACATTGGTATATCTTAGCTACAAAAGAAAATATACTAGGCACAACATAAGTAGATCTTAATTGAACTTTTAAAAATTTAGAATTCAAAGAACTTTTTTGTAATTGTTTAAAAATAATATGTCCACAGGGCTCTTAAAGATGTTATTCCAGGAAACAGATCATGTGTGGCACCCCAACATCTCAAATATCTGGAGATTATGACTAAAATTGAAAAAGATAAGTACAAATTTTTATATTAACTAGAACATTAGTATATCTAGCTAGAAAAACAAATTAATTTAAGTAGATCTTAATTAAACTTTTAAAAAGTTAGAAATCAAAGAACTTTTGTATTTATTTAACATCAATATGTCCACAGGGCTCTCATAGACTTAACACCAGGAAACGGATCATGTGTGGTGCCCCAACATTTCAACAGACTATTAAAATTAAAATCTCGAGATTGTGGCTAAAACTGAAAAAGGTAAGTACAGATTATATTAACTACAACATAGGTATACTTTAGCTAGTTGTGAAAATATACTAAGTAAATTTAAGTAGAAAATAACTAAAAGTATTAAAAAGTCAGGGATCTTAAAGACTTTACTCTAGGAAACAGATCACATGTGGTGCCCCAACTTTTTAAAAGACTAACAGAAATAAAATTCTGGAGATTCTGGCTGAAACTGAGAAAGATAAGTACAAATTTTTATATTAACTAGACTAACTAGAGAAAGTATTGTTGTACTAGTGTACTACTAGACTAACTAGAATTAAGTATAACAAAACTTAAATTTGTCCACAGGGTTCGCAAAGACGACTTTACTTTTAGAAACTACAAGGAAAATAAAGAATAAGCTATTGACAAAAAAAGCGATGAAGACAATATTCAAGAATGAACTGAAAAGTCGTTGAATAGGATTCCATTCAGTCAAATGATGCAGAGCAATTGAGAAAAACGAACAACAGTTCATGTGTGGTGCCCCTACGTCTCAACAGACTAACAGAAATGTAAATCTGGAGATAGTGGCTAAAACTAATAAAGGTAGGTACAGATTACATTAACTACAACATTGGTATATCTTAGCTACAAAAGAAAATATACTAGGCACAACATAAGTAGATCTTAATTGAACTTTTAAAAATTTAGAATTCAAAGAACTTTTTTGTAATTGTTTAAAAATAATATGTCCACAGGGCTCTTAAAGATGTTATTCCAGCAAACAGATCATGTGTGGCACCCCAACATCTCAAATATCTGGAGATTATGACTAAAACTAAAAAAAGGTAAGTACAAATTTTTATATTAACTAGAACATTAGTATATCTAGCTAGAAAAAAAAATTAAGTTAAGTAGATCTTAATTAAACTTTTAAAAAGTTAGAAATCAAAGAACTTTTGTATTTATTTAACATCAATATGTCCACAGGGCTCTCATAGACTTAACACCAGGAAACGGATCATGTGTGGTGCCCCAACATTTCAACAGACTTTTAAAATTAAAATCTCGATATTGTGGCTAAAACTGAAAAAGGTAAGTACAGATTATATTAACTACAACATAGGTATACTTTAGCTAGTTGTGAAAATATACTAAGTAAATTTAAGTAGAAAATAACTAAAAGTATTAAAAAGTCAGGGATCTTAAAGACTTTACTCTAGGAAACAGATCACATGTGGTGCCCCAACTTTTTAAAAGACTAACAGAAATAAAATTCTGGAGATTCTGGCTGAAACTGAAAAAGATAAGTACAAATTTTTATATTAACTAGACTAACTAGAGAAAGTATTGTTGTACTAGTGTACTACTAGACTAACTAGAATTAAGTATAACAAAACTTAAATTTGTCCACAGGGTTCGCAAAGACGACTTTACTTTCGGAAACTACAAGGAAAACAAAGAATAAGCTATTGACAAAAAAAGCGATGAAGACAATATTCAAGAATGAACTGAAAAGTCGTTGAATAGGATTCCATTCAGTCAAATGATGCAGAGCAATTGAGAAAGACGAACAACAGATCATGTGTGGTGCCCCTACGTCTCAACAGACTAACAGAAATGTAAATCTGGAGATAGTAGCTAAAACTAATAAAGGTAAGTACAGATTACATTAACTACAACATTGGTATATCTTAGCTACAAAAGAAAATATACTAGGCACAACATAAGTAGATCTTAATTGAACATTTAAAAATTTAGAATTCAAAGAACTTTTTTGTAATTGTTTAAAAATAATATGTCCACAGGGCTCTTAAAGATGTTATTCCAGGAAACAGATCATGTGTGGCACCCCAACATCTCAAATATCTGGAGATTATGACTAAAATTGAAAAAGATAAGTACAAATTTTTATATTAACTAGAACATTAGTATATCTAGCTAGAAAAACAAATTAATTTAAGTAGATCTTAATTAAACTTTTAAAAAGTTAGAAATCAAAGAACTTTTGTATTTATTTAACATCAATATGTCCACAGGGCTCTCATAGACTTAACACCAGGAAACGGATCATGTGTGGTGCCCCAACATTTCAAAAGACAATTAAAATTAAAATCTCGAGATTGTGGCTAAAACTGAAAAAGGTAAGTACAGATTATATTAACTACAACATAGGTATACTTTAGCTAGTTGTGAAAATATACTAAGTAAATTTAAGTAGAAAATAACTAAAAGTATTAAAAAGTCAGGGATCTTAAAGACTTTACTCTAGGAAACAGATCACATGTGGTGCCCCAACTTTTTAAAAGACTAACAGAAATAAAATTCTGGAGATTCTGGCTGAAACTGAAAAAGATAAGTACAAATTTTTATATTAACTAGACTAACTAGAGAAAGTATTGTTGTACTAGTGTACTACTAGACTAACTAGAATTAAGTATAACAAAACTTAAATTTGTCCACAGGGTTCGCAAAGACGACTTTACTTTCGGAAACTACAAGGAAAACAAAGAATAAGCTATTGACAAAAAAAGCGATGAAGACAATATTCAAGAATGAACTGAAAAGTCGTTGAATAGGATTCCATTCAGTCAAATGATGCAGAGCAATTGAGAAAGACGAACAACAGATCATGTGTGGTGCCCCTACGTCTCAACAGACTAACAGAAATGTAAATCTGGAGATAGTAGCTAAAACTAATAAAGGTAAGTACAGATTACATTAACTACAACATTGGTATATCTTAGCTACAAAAGAAAATATACTAGGCACAACATAAGTAGATCTTAATTGAACATTTAAAAATTTAGAATTCAAAGAACTTTTTTGTAATTGTTTAAAAATAATATGTCCACAGGGCTCTTAAAGATGTTATTCCAGGAAACAGATCATGTGTGGCACCCCAACATCTCAAATATCTGGAGATTATGACTAAAATTGAAAAAGATAAGTACAAATTTTTATATTAACTAGAACATTAGTATATCTAGCTAGAAAAACAAATTAATTTAAGTAGATCTTAATTAAACTTTTAAAAAGTTAGAAATCAAAGAACTTTTGTATTTATTTAACATCAATATGTCCACAGGGCTCTCATAGACTTAACACCAGGAAACGGATCATGTGTGGTGCCCCAACATTTCAACAGACTATTAAAATTAAAATCTCGAGATTGTGGCTAAAACTGAAAAAGGTAAGTACAGATTATATTAACTACAACATAGGTATACTTTAGCTAGTTGTGAAAATATACTAAGTAAATTTAAGTAGAAAATAACTAAAAGTATTAAAAAGTCAGGGATCTTAAAGACTTTACTCTAGGAAACAGATCACATGTGGTGCCCCAACTTTTTAAAAGACTAACAGAAATAAAATTCTGGAGATTCTGGCTGAAACTGAAAAAGATAAGTACAAATTTTTATATTAACTAGACTAACTAGAGAAAGTATTGTTGTACTAGTGTACTACTAGACTAACTAGAATTAAGTATAACAAAACTTAAATTTGTCCACAGGGTTCGCAAAGACGACTTTACTTTCGGAAACTACAAGGAAAACAAAGAATAAGCTATTGACAAAAAAAGCGATGAAGACAATATTCAAGAATGAACTGAAAAGTCGTTGAATAGGATTCCATTCAGTCAAATGATGCAGAGCAATTGAGAAAGACGAACAACAGATCATGTGTGGTGCCCCTACGTCTCAACAGACTAACAGAAATGTAAATCTGGAGATAGTAGCTAAAACTAATAAAGGTAAGTACAGATTACATTAACTACAACATTGGTATATCTTAGCTACAAAAGAAAATATACTAGGCACAACATAAGTAGATCTTTATTGAACATTTAAAAATTAAGAATTCAAAGAACTTTTTTGTAATTGTTTAAAAATAATATGTCCACAGGGCTCTTAAAGATGTTATTCCAGGAAACAGATCATGTGTGGCACCCCAACATCTCAAATATCTGGAGATTATGACTAAAACTGAAAAAGATAAGTACAAATTTTTATATTAACTAGAACATTAGTATATCTAGCTAGAAAAAAAAATTAAGTTAAGTAGATCTTAATTAAACTTTTAAAAATTAAAAATCAAAGAACTTTTGTATTTATTTAACATCAATATGTCCACAGGGCTCTCATAGACTTAACACCAGGAAACGGATCATGTGTGGTGCCCCAACATTTCAACAGACTATTAAAATTAAAATCTCGAGATTGTGGCTAAAACTGAAAAAGGTAAGTACAGATTATATTAACTACAACATAGGTATACTTTAGCTAGTTGTGAAAATATACTAAGTAAATTTAAGTAGAAAATAACTAAAAGTATTAAAAAGTCAGGGATCTTAAAGACTTTACTCTAGGAAACAGATCACATGTGGTGCCCCAACTTTTTAAAAGACTAACAGAAATAAAATTCTGGAGATTCTGGCTTAAACTGAAAAAGATAAGTACAAATTTTTATATTAACTAGACTAACTAGAGAAAGTATTGTTGTACTAGTGTACTACTAGACTAACTAGAATTAAGTATAACAAAACTTAAATTTGTCCACAGGGTTCGCAAAGACGACTTTACTTTCGGAAACTACAAGGAAAACAAAGAATAAGCTATTGACAAAAAAAGCGATGAAGACAATATTCAAGAATGAACTAAAAAGTCGTTGAATAGGATTCCATTCAGTCAAATGATGCAGAGCAATTGAGAAAGATGAACAACAGATCATGTGTGGTGCCCCTACGTCTCAACAGACTAACAGAAATGTAAATCTGGAGATAGTAGCTAAAACTAATAAAGGTAAGTACAGATTACATTAACTACAACATTGGTATATCTTAGCTACAAAAGAAAACATACTAGGCACAACATAAGTAGATCTTAATTGAACATTTAAAAATTAAGAATTCAAAGAACTTTTTTGTAATTGTTTAAAAATAATATGTCCACAGGGCTCTTAAAGATGTTATTCCAGGAAACAGATCATGTGTGGCACCCCAACATCTCAAATATCTGGAGATTATGACTAAAACTGAAAAAGATAAGTACAAATTTTTATATTAACTAGAACATTAGTATATCTAGCTAGAAAAAAAAATTAAGTTAAGTAGATCTTAATTAAACTTTTAAAAATTAAAAATCAAAGAACTTTTGTATTTATTTAACATCAATATGTCCACAGGGCTCTCATAGACTTAACACCAGGAAACGGATCATGTGTGGTGCCCCAACATTTCAACAGACTATTAAAATTAAAATCTCGAGATTGTGGCTAAAACTGAAAAAGGTAAGTACAGATTATATTAACTACAACATAGGTATACTTTAGCTAGTTGTGAAAATATACTAAGTAAATTTAAGTAGAAAATAACTAAAAGTATTAAAAAGTCAGGGATCTTAAAGACTTTACTCTAGGAAACAGATCACATGTGGTGCCCCAACTTTTTAAAAGACTAACAGAAATAAAATTCTGGAGATTCTGGCTGAAACTGAAAAAGATAAGTACAAATTTTTATATTAACTAGACTAACTAGAGAAAGTATTGTTGTACTAGTGTACTACTAGACTAACTAGAATTAAGTATAACAAAACTTAAATTTGTCCACAGGGTTCGCAAAGACGACTTTACTTTCGGAAACTACAAGGAAAACAAAGAATAAGCTATTGACAAAAAAAGCGATGAAGACAATATTCAAGAATGAACTGAAAAGTCGTTGAATAGGATTCCATTCAGTCAAATGATGCAGAACAATTGAGAAAGACGAACAACAGATCATGTGTGGTGCCCCTACGTCTCAACAGACTAACAGAAATGTAAATCTGGAGATAGTAGCTAAAACTAATAAAGGTAAGTACAGATTACATTAACTACAACCTTTGGTATATCTTAGCTACAAAAGAAAATATACTAGGCACAACATAAGTAGATCTTAATTGAACATTTAAAAATTTAGAATTCAAAGAACTTTTTTGTAATTGTTTAAAAATAATATGTCCACAGGGCTCTTAAAGATGTTATTCCAGGAAACAGATCATGTGTGGCACCCCAACATCTCAAATATCTGGAGATTATGACTAAAACTGAAAAAGATAAGTACAAATTTTTACATTAACTAGAACATTACTATATCTGGCTAGAAAAAAAAATTAAGTTAAGTAGATCTTAATTAAACTTTTAAAAAGTTAGAAATCAAAGAACTTTTGTATTTATTTAACATCAATATGTCCACAGGGCTCTCATAGACTTAACACCAGGAAACAGATCATGTGTGGTGCCCCAACATTTCAACAGACTATTAAAATTAAAATCTCGAGATTGTGGCTAAAACTGAAAAAGGTAAGTACAGATTATATTAACTACAACATAGGTATACTTTAGCTAGTTGTGAAAATATACTAAGTAAATTTAAGTAGAAAATAACTAAAAGTATTAAAAAGTCAGGGATCTTAAAGACTTTACTCTAGGAAACAGATCACATGTGGTGCCCCAACTTTTTAAAAGAATAACAGAAATAAAATTCTGGAGATTCTGGCTGAAACTGAAAAAGATAAGTACAAATTTTTATATTAACTAGACTAACTAGAGAAAGTATTGTTGTACTAGTGTACTACTAGACTAACTAGAATTAAGTATAACAAAACTTAAATTTGTCCACAGGGTTCGCAAAGACGACTTTACTTTTGGAAACTACAAGGAAAACAAAGAATAAGCTATTGACAAAAAAAGCGATGAAGACAATATTCAAGAATGAACTGAAAAGTCGTTGAATAGGATTCCATTCAGTCAAATGATGCAGAGCAATTGAGAAAGACGAACAACAGATCATGTGTGGTGCCCCTACGTCTCAACAGACTAACAGAAATGTAAATCTGGAGATAGTGGCTAAAACTAATAAAGGTAGGTACAGATTACATTAACTACAACATTGGTATATCTTAGCTACAAAAGAAAATATACAAGGCACAACATAAGTAGATCTTAATTGAACTTTTAAAAATTTAGAATTCAAAGAACTTTTTTGTAATTGTTTAAAAATAATATGTCCACAGGGCTCTTAAAGATGTTATTCCAGGAAACAGATCATGTGTGGCACCCCAACATCTCAAATATCTGGAGATTATGACTAAAACTGAAAAAGATAAGTACAAATTTTTATATTAACTAGAACATTAGTATATCTAGCTAGAAAAAAAAATTAAGTTAAGTAGATCTTAATTAAACTTTTAAAAAGTTAGAAATCAAAAAACTTTTGTATTTATTTAACATCAATATGTCCACAGGGCTCTCATAGACATAACACCAGGAAACGGATCATGTGTGGTGCCCCAACATTTCAACAGACTATTAAAATTAAAATCTCGAGATTGTGGCTAAAACTGAAAAAGGTAAGTACAGATTATATTAACTACAACATAGGTATACTTTAGCTAGTTGTGAAAATATACTAAGTAAATTTAAGTAGAAAATAACTAAAAGTATTAAAAAGTCAGGGATCTTAAAGACTTTACTCTAGGAAACAGATCACATGTGGTGCCCCAACTTTTTAAAAGACTAACAGAAATAAAATTCTGGAGATTCTGGCTGAAACTGAAAAAGATAAGTACAAATTTTTATATTAACTAGACTAACTAGAGAAAGTATTGTTGTACTAGTGTACTACTAGACTAACTAGAATTAAGTATAACAAAACTTAAATTTGTCCACAGGGTTCGCAAAGACGACTTTACTTTTAGAAACTAAAAGAAAAATAAAGAATAAGCAATTGACAAAAAAGCGATGAAGACAATATTCAAGAATGAACTGAAAAGTCGTTGAATAGGATTCCATTCAGTCAAAAGATGCAGAGCAATTGAGAAAGACGAACAACAGATCATGTGTGGTGCCCCTACGTCTCAACAGACTAACAGAAATGTAAATCTGGAGATAGTGGCTAAAACTAATAAAGGTAGGTACAGATTACATTAACTACAACATTGGTATATCTTAGCTACAAAAGAAAATATACTAGGCACAACATAAGTAGATCTTAATTAAACTTTTAAAAATTTAGAATTCAAAGAACTTTTTTGTAATTGTTTAAAAATAATATGTCCACAGGGCTCTTAAAGATGTTATTCCAGGAAACAGATCATGTGTGGCACCCCAACATCTCAAATATCTGGAGATTATGACTAAAACTGAAAAAGATAAGTACAAATTTTTATATTAACTAGAACATTAGTATATCTAGCTAGAAAAAAAAATTAAGTTAAGTAGATCTTAATTAAACTTTTAAAAAGTTAGAAATCAAAGAACTTTTGTATTTATTTAACATCAATATGTCCACAGGGCTCTCATAAACTTAACACCAGGAAACGGATCATGTGTAGTGCCCCAACATTTCAACAGACTATTAAAATTAAAATCTCGAGATTGTGGCTAAAACTGAAAAAGGTAAGTACAGATTATATTAACTACAACATAGGTATACTTTAGCTAGTTGTGAAAAAATACTAAGTAAATTTAAGTAGAAAATAAGTAAAAGTATTAAAAAGTCAGGAATCTTAAAGACTTTACTCTACGAAACAGATCACATGTGGTGCCCCAACTTTTTAAAAGACTAACAGAAATAAAATTCTGGAGATTCTGGCTGAAACTGAAAAAGATTAGTACAAATTTTTATATTAACTAGACTAACTAGAGAAAGTATTGTTGTACTAGTGTACTACTAGACTAACTAGAATTAAGTATAACAAAACTTAAATTTGTCCACAGGGTTCGCAAAGACGACTTTACTTTCGGAAACTACAAGGAAAACAAAGAATAAGCTATTGACAAAAAAAGCGATGAAGACAATATTCAAGAATGAACTGAAAAGTCGATGAATAGGATTCCATTCAGTCAAATGATGCAGAGCAATTGAGAAAGACGAACAACAGATCATGTGTGGTGCCCCTACGTCTCAACAGACTAACAGAAATGTAAATCTGGAGATAGTGGCTAAAACTAATAAAGGTAGGTACAGATTACATTAACTACAACATTGGTATATCTTAGCTACAAAAGAAAATATACTAGGCACAACATAAGTAGATCTTAATTAAACTTTTAAAAATTTAGAATTCAAAGAACTTTTTTGTAATTGTTTAAAAATAATATGTCCACAGGGCTCTTAAAGATGTTATTCCAGGAAACAGATCATGTGTGGCACCCCAACATCTCAAATATCTGGAGATTATGACTAAAACTGAAAAAGATAAGTACAAATTTTTATATTAACTAGAACGTTAGTATATCTAGCTAGAAAAAAAAATTAAGTTAAGTAGATCTTAATTAAACTTTGAAAAAGTTAGAAATCAAAGAACTTTTGTATTTATTTAACATCAATATGTCCACAGGGCTCTCATAGACTTAACACCAGGAAACGGATCATGTGTGGTGCCCCAACATTTCAACAGACTATTAAAATGAAAATCTCGAGATTGTGGCTAAAACTGAAAAAGGTAAGTACAGATTATATTAACTACAACATAGGTATACTTTAGCTAGTTGTGAAAATATACTAAGTAAATTTAAGTAGAAAATAACTAAAAGTATTAAAAAGTCAGGAATCTTAATGACTTTACTCTAGGAAACAGATCACATGTGGTGCCCCAACTTTTTAAAAGACTAACAGAAATAAAATTCTGGAGATTCTGGCTGAAACTGAAAAAGATTAGTACAAATTTTTATATTAACTGGACTAACTAGAGAAAGTATTGTTGTACTAGTGTACTACTAGACTAACTAGAATTAAGTATAACAAAACTTAAATTTGTCCACAGGGTTCGCAAAGACGACTTTACTTTCGGAAACTACAAGGAAAACAAAGAATAAGCTATTGACAAAAAAAGCGATGAAGACAATATTCAAGAATAAACTGAAAAGTCGATGAATAGGATTCCATTCAGTCAAATGATGCAGAGCAATTGAGAAAGACGAACAACAGATCATGTGTGGTTCCCCTACGTCTCAACAGACTAACAGAAATGTAAATCTGGAGATAGTGGCTAAAACTAATAAAGGTAGGTACAGATTACATTAACTACAACATTGGTATATCTTAGCTACAAAAGAAAATATACTAGGCACAACATAAGTAGATCTTAATTAAACTTTTAAAAATTTAGAATTCAAAGAACTTTTTTGTAATTGTTTAAAAATAATATGTCCACAGGGCTCTTAAAGATGTTATTCCAGGAAACAGATCATGTGTGGCACCCCAACATCTCAAATATCTGGAGATTATGACTAAAACTGAAAAAGATAAGTACAAATTTTTATATTAACTAGAACATTAGTATATCTAGCTAGAAAAAAAAATTAAGTTAAGTAGATCTTAATTAAACTTTGAAAAAGTTAGAAATCAAAGAACTTTTGTATTTATTTAACATCAATATGTCCACAGGGCTCTCATAGACTTAACACCAGGAAACGGATCATGTGTGGTGCCCCAACATTTCAACAGACTATTAAAATTAAAATCTCGAGATTGTGGCTAAAACTGAAAAAGGTAAGTACAGATTATATTAACTACAACATAGGTATACTTTAGCTAGTTGTGAAAATATACTAAGTAAATTTAAATAAAAAATAACTAAAAGTATTAAAAAGTCAGGAATCTTAATGACTTTACTCTAGGAAACAGATCACATGTGGTGCCCCAACTTTTTAAAAGACTAACAGAAATAAAATTCTGGAGATTCTGGCTGAAACTTAAAAAGATTAGTACAAATTTTTATATTAACTAGACTAACTAGAGAAAGTATTGTTGTACTAGTGTACTACTAGACTAACTAGAATTAAGTATAACAAACCTTAAATTTGTCCACAGGGTTCGCAAAGACGACTTTACTTTCGGAAACTACAAGGAAAACAAAGAATAAGCTATTGACAAAAAAAGCGATGAAGACAATATTCAAGAATAAACTGAAAAGTCGATGAATAGGATTCCATTCAGTCAAATGATGCAGAGCAATTGAGAAAGACGAACAACAGATCATGTGTGGTGCCCCTACGTCTCAACAGACTAACAGAAATGTAAATCTGGAGAAAGTGGCTAAAACTAATAAAGGTAGGTACAGATTACATTAACTACAACATTGGTATATCTTAGCTACAAAAGAAAATATACTAGGCACAACATAAGTAGATCTTAATTAAACTTTTAAAAATTTAGAATTCAAAGAACTTTTTTGTAATTGTTTAAAAATAATATGTCCACAGGGCTCTTAAAGATGTTATTTCAGGAAACAGATCATGTGTGGCACCCCAACATCTCAAATATCTGGAGATTATGACTAAAACTGAAAAAGATAAGTACAAATTTTTATATTAACTAGAACATTAGTATATCTAGCTAGAAAAAAAATTAAGTTAAGTAGATCTTAATTAAACTTTGAAAAAGTTAGAAATCAAAGAACTTTTGTATTTATTTAACATCAATATGTCCACAGGGCTCTCATAGACTTAACACCAGGAAACGGATCATGTGTGGTGCCCCAACATTTCAACAGACTATTAAAATTAAAATCTCGAGATTGTGGCTAAAACTGAAAAAGGTAAGTACAGATTATATTAACTACAACATAGGTATACTTTAGCTAGTTGTGAAAATATACTAAGTAAATTTAAGTAGAAAATAACTAAAAGTATTAAAAAGTCAGGAATCTTAATGACTTTACTCTAGGAAACAGATCACATGTGGTGCCCCAACTTTTTAAAAGACTAACAGAAATAAAATTCTGGAGATTCTGGCTGAAACTGAAAAAGATTAGTACAAATTTTTATATTAACTAGACTAACTAGAGAAAGTATTGTTGTACTAGTGTACTACTAGACTAACTAGAATTAAGTATAACAAAACTTAAATTTGTCCACAGGGTTCGCAAAGACGACTTTACTTTCGGAAACTACAAGGAAAACAAAGAATAAGCTATTGACAAAAAAAGCGATGAAGACAATATTCAAGAATAAACTGAAAAGTCGATGAATAGGATTCCATTCAGTCAAATGATGCAGAGCAATTGAGAAAGACGAACAACAGATCATGTGTGGTGCCCCTACGTCTCAACAGACTAACAGAAATGTAAATCTGGAGAAAGTGGCTAAAACTAATAAAGGTAGGTACAGATTACATTAACTACAACATTGGTATATCTTAGCTACAAAAGAAAATATACTAGGCACAACATAAGTAGATCTTAATTAAACTTTTAAAAATTTAGAATTCAAAGAACTTTTTTGTAATTGTTTAAAAATAATATGTCCACAGGGCTCTTAAAGATGTTATTTCAGGAAACAGATCATGTGTGGCACCCCAACATCTCAAATATCTGGAGATTATGACTAAAACTGAAAAAGATAAGTACAAATTTTTATATTAACTAGAACATTAGTATATCTAGCTAGAAAAAAAATTAAGTTAAGTAGATCTTAATTAAACTTTGAAAAAGTTAGAAATCAAAGAACTTTTGTATTTATTTAACATCAATATGTCCACAGGGCTCTCATAGACTTAACACCAGGAAACGGATCATGTGTGGTGCCCCAACATTTCAACAGACTATTAAAATTAAAATCTCGAGATTGTGGCTAAAACTGAAAAAGGTAAGTACAGATTATATTAACTACAACATAGGTATACTTTAGCTAGTTGTGAAAATATACTAAGTAAATTTAAGTAGAAAATAACTAAAAGTATTAAAAAGTCAGGAATCTTAATGACTTTACTCTAGGAAACAGATCACATGTGGTGCCCCAACTTTTTAAAAGACTAACAGAAATAAAATTCTGGAGATTCTGGCTGAAACTGAAAAAGATTAGTACAAATTTTTATATTAACTAGACTAACTAGAGAAAGTATTGTTGTACTAGTGTACTACTAGACTAACTAGAATTAAGTATAACAAAACTTAAATTTGTCCACAGGGTTCGCAAAGACGACTTTACTTTCGGAAACTACAAGGAAAACAAAGAATAAGCTATTGACAAAAAAAGCGATGAAGACAATATTCAAGAATGAACTGAAAAGTCGATGAATAGGATTCCATTCAGTCAAATGATGCAGAGCAATTGAGAAAGACGAACAACAGATCATGTGTGGTGCCCCTACGTCTCAACAGACTAACAGAAATGTAAATCTGGAGATAGTGGCTAAAACTAATAAAGGTAGGTACAGATTACATTAACTACAACATTGGTATATCTTAGCTACAAAAGAAAATATACTAGGCACAACATAAGTAGATCTTAATTAAACTTTTAAAAATTTAGAATTCAAAGAACTTTTTTGTAATTGTTTAAAAATAATATGTCCACAGGGCTCTTAAAGATGTTATTCCAGGAAACAGATCATGTGTGGCACCCCAACATCTCAAATATCTGGAGATTATGACTAAAACTGAAAAAGATAAGTACAAATTTTTATATTAACTAGAACATTAGTATATCTAGCTAGAAAAAAAAATTAAGTTAAGTAGATCTTAATTAAACTTTTTTAAAAAGTTAGAAATCAAAGAACTTTTGTATTTATTTAACATCAATATGTCCACAGGGCTCTCATAGACTTAACACCAGGAAACGGATCATGTGTGGTGCCCCAACATTTCAACAGACTATTAAAATTAAAATCTCGAGATTGTGGCTAAAACTGAAAAAGGTAAGTACAGATTATATTAACTACAACATAGGTATACTTTAGCTAGTTGTGAAAATATACTAAGTAAATTTAAGTAGAAAATAACTAAAAGTATTAAAAAGTCAGGAATCTTAAAGACTTTACTCTAGGAAACAGATCACATGTGGTGCCCCAACTTTTTAAAAGACTAACAGAAATAAAATTCTGGAGATTCTGGCTGAAACTGAAAAAGATAAGTACAAATTTTTATATTAACTAGACTAACTAGAGAAAGTATTGTTGTACTAGTGTACTACTAGACTAACTAGAATTAAGTATAACAAAACTTAAATTTGTCCACAGGGTTCGCAAAGACGACTTTACTTTCGGAAACTACAAGGAAAACAAAGAATAAGCTATTGACAAAAAAAGCGATGAAGACAATATTCAAGAATGAACTGAAAAGTCGTTGAATAGGATTCCATTCAGTCAAATGATGCAGAGCAATTGAGAAAGACGAACAACAGATCATGTGTGGTGCCCCTACGTCTCAACAGACTAACAGAAATGTAAATCTGGAGATAGTGGCTAAAACTAATAAAGGTTGGTACAGATTACATTAACTACAACATTGGTATATCTTAGCTACAAAAGAAAATATACTAGGCACAACATAAGTAGATCTTAATTTAACTTTTAAAAATTTAGAATTCAAAGAACTTTTTTGTAATTGTTTAAAAATAATATGTCCACAGGGCTCTTAAAGATGTTATTCCAGGAAACAGATCATGTGTGGCACCCCAACATCTCAAATATCTGGAGATTATGACTAAAACTGAAAAAGATAAGTACAAATTTTTATATTAACTAGAACATTAGTATATCTAGCTAGTAAAAAAAATTAAGTTAAGTAGATCTTAATTAAACTTTTTTAAAAAGTTAGAAATCAAAGAACTTTTGTATTTATTTAACATCAATATGTCCACAGGGCTCTCATAGACTTAACACCAGGAAACGGCTCATGTGTGGTGCCCCAACATTTCAACAGACTATTAAAATTAAAATCTCGAGATTGTGGCTAAAACTGAAAAAGGTAAGTACACATTATATTAACTACAACATAGATATACTTTAGCTAGTTGTGAAAATATACTAAGTAAATTTAAGTAGAAAATAACTAAAAGTATTAAAAAGTCAGGGATCTTAAAGACTTTACTCTAGGAAACAGATCACATGTGGTGCCCCAAATTTTTAAAAGACTAACAGAAATAAAATTCTGGAGATTCTGGCTGAAACTGAAAAAGATAAGTACAAATTTTTATATTAACTAGACTAACTAGAGAAAGTATTGTTGTACTAGTGTACTACTAGACTATCTAGAATTAAGTGTAACAAAACTTAAATTTGTCCACAGGGTTCGCAAAGACGACTTTACTTTTAGAAACTACAAGGAAAATAAAGAATAAGCTATTGACAAAAAAAGCGATGAAGACAATATTCAAGAATGAACTGAAAAGTCGTTGAATAGGATTCCATTCAGTCAAATGATGCAGAGCAATTGAGAAAGACGAACAACAGATCATGTGTGGTGCCCCTACGTCTCAACAGACTAACAGAAATGTAAATCTGGAGATAGTGGCTAAAACTAATAAAGGTAGGTACAGATTACATTAACTACAACATTGGTATATCTTAGCTACAAAAGAAAATATACTAGGCACAACATAAGTAGATCTTAATTGAACTTTTAAAAATTTAGAATTCAAAGAACTTTTTTGTAATTGTTTAAAAATAATATGTCCACAGGGCTCTTAAAGATGTTATTCCAGGAAACAGATCATGTGTGGCACCCCAACATCTCAAATATCTGGAGATTATGACTAAAACTGAAAAAGATAAGTACAAAATTTTATATTAACTAGAACATTAGTATATCTAGCTAGAAAAAAAAATTAAGTTAAGTAGATCTTAATTAAACTTTTAAAAAGTTAGAAATCAAAGAACTTTTGTATTTATTTAACATCAATATGTCCACAGGGCTCTCATAGACTTAACACCAGGAAACGGATCATGTGTGGTGCCCCAACATTTCAACAGACTATTAAAATTAAAATCTCGAGATTGTGGCTAAAACTGAAAAAGGTAAGTACAGATTATATTAACTACAACATAGGTATACTTTAGCTAGTTGTGAAAATATACTAAGTAAATTTAAGTAGAAAATAACTAAAAGTATTAAAAAGTCAGGAATCTTAATGACTTTACTCTAGGAAACAGATCACATGTGGTGCCCCAACTTTTTAAAAGACTAACAGAAATAAAATTCTGGAGATTCTGGCTGAAACTGAAAAAGATAAGTACAAATTTTTATATTAACTAGACTAACTAGAGAAAGTATTGTTGTACTAGTGTACTACTAGACTAACTAGAATTAAGTATAACAAAACTTAAATTTGTCCACAGGGTTTGCAAAGACGACTTTACTTTCGGAAACTACAAGGAAAACAAAGAATAAGCTATTGACAAAAAAAGCGATGAAGACAATATTCAAGAATGAACTGAAAAGTCGTTGAATAGGATTCCATTCAGTCAAATGATGCAGAGCAATTGAGAAAGACGAACAACAGATCATGTGTGGTGCCCCTACGTCTCAACAGACTAACAGAAATGTAAATCTGGAGATAGTGGCTAAAACTAATAAAGGTAGGTAGAGATTACATTAACTACAACATTGGTATATCCTAGCTACAAAAGAAAATATACTAGGCACAACATAAGTAGATCTTAATTAAACTTTTAAAAATTTAGAATTCAAAATTTTTTTGTAATTGTTTAAAAATAATATGTCCACAGGGCTCTTAAAGATGTTATTCCAGGAAACAGATCATGTGTGGCACCCCAACATCTCAAATATCTGGAGATTATGACTAAAACTGAAAAAGATAAGTACAAATTTTTATATTAACTAGAACATTAGTATATCTAGCTAGAAAAAAAAATTAAGTTAAGTAGATCTTAATTAAACTTTTAAAAAGTTAGAAATCAAAGATTTTTTGTATTTATTTAACATCAATATGTCCACAGGGCTCTCATAGACTTAACACCAGGAAACGGATCATGTGTGGTGCCCCAACATTTCAACAGACTATTAAAATTAAAATCTCGAGATTGTGGCTAAAACTGAAAAAGGTAAGTACAAATTATATTAACTACAACATAGATATACTTTAGCTAGTTGTGAAAATATACTAAGTAAATTTAAGTAGAAAATAAGTAAAAGTATTAAAAAGTCAGGGATCTTAAAGACTTTACTCTAGGAAACAGATCACATGTGGTGCCCCAACTTTTTAAAAGACTAACAGAAATAAAATTCTGGAGATTCTGGCTGAAACTGAAAAAGATAAGTACAAATTTTTATATTAACTAGATCAACTAGAGAAAGTATTGTTGTACTAGTGTACTACTAGACTAACTAGAATTAAGTGTAACAAAACTTAAATTTGTCCACAGGGTTCGCAAAGACGACTTTACTTTTAGAAACTACAAGGAAAATAAAGAATAAGCTATTGACAAAAAAAGCGATGAAGACAATATTCAAGAATGAACTGAAAAGTCGTTGAATAGGATTCCATTCAGTCAAATGATGCAGAGCAATTGAGAAAGACGAACAACAGATCATGTGTGGTGCCCCTACGTCTCAACAGACTAACAGAAATGTAAATCTGGAGATAGTGGCTAAAACTAATAATGGTAGGTACAGATTACATTAACTACAACATTGGTATATCTTAGCTACAAAAGAAAATATACTAGGCACAACATAAGTAGATCTTAATTGAACTTTTAAAAATTTAGAATTCAAAGAACTTTTTTGTAATTGTTTAAAAATAATATGTCCACAGGGCTCTTAAAGATGTTATTCCAGGAAACAGATCATGTGTGGCACCCCAACATCTCAAATATCTGGAGATTATGACTAAAATTGAAAAAGATAAGTACAAATTTTTATATTAACTAGAACATTAGTATATCTAGCTAGAAAAACAAATTAATTTAAGTAGATCTTAATTAAACTTTTAAAAAGTTAGAAATCAAAGAACTTTTGTATTTATTTAACATCAATATGTCCACAGGGCTCTCATAGACTTAACACCAGGAAACGGATCATGTGTGGTGCCCCAACATTTCAACAGACTATTAAAATTAAAATCTCGAGATTGTGGCTAAAACTGAAAAAGGTAAGTACAGATTATATTAACTACAACATAGGTATACTTTAGCTAGTTGTGAAAATATACTAAGTAAATTTAAGTAGAAAATAACTAAAAGTATTAAAAAGTCAGGAATCTTAAAGACTTTACTCTAGGAAAAAAATCACATGTGGTGCCCCAACTTTTTAAAAGACTAACAGAAATAAAATTCTGGAGATTCTGGCTGAAACTGAAAAAGATAAGTACAAATTTTTATATTAACTAGACTAACTAGAGAAAGTATTGTTGTACTAGTGTACTACTAGACTAACTAGAATTAAGTATAACAAAACTTAAATTTGTCCACAGGGTTCGCAAAGACGACTTTACTTTCGGAAACTACAAGGAAAACAAAGAATAAGCTATTGACAAAAAAAGCGATGAAGACAATATTCAAGAATGAACTGAAAAGTCGTTGAATAGGATTCCATTCAGTCAAATGATGCAGAGCAATTGAGAAAGACGAACAACAGATCATGTGTGGTGCCCCTACGTCTCAACAGACTAACAGAAATGTAAATCTGGAGATAGTGGCTAAAACTAATAAAGGTTGGTACAGATTACATTAACTACAACATTGGTATATCTTAGCTACAAAAGAAAATATACTAGGCACAACATAAGTAGATCTTAATTTAACTTTTAAAAATTTAGAATTCAAAGAACTTTTTTGTAATTGTTTAAAAATAATATGTCCACAGGGCTCTTAAAGATGTTATTCCAGGAAACAGATCATGTGTGGCACCCCAACATCTCAAATATCTGGAGATTATGACTAAAACTGAAAAAGATAAGTACAAATTTTTATATTAACTAGAACATTAGTATATCTAGCTAGTAAAAAAAATTAAGTTAAGTAGATCTTAATTAAACTTTTTTAAAAAGTTAGAAATCAAAGAACTTTTGTATTTATTTAACATCAATATGTCCACAGGGCTCTCATAGACTTAACACCAGGAAACGGCTCATGTGTGGTGCCCCAACATTTCAACAGACTATTAAAATTAAAATCTCGAGATTGTGGCTAAAACTGAAAAAGGTAAGTACACATTATATTAACTACAACATAGATATACTTTAGCTAGTTGTGAAAATATACTAAGTAAATTTAAGTAGAAAATAACTAAAAGTATTAAAAAGTCAGGGATCTTAAAGACTTTACTCTAGGAAACAGATCACATGTGGTGCCCCAAATTTTTAAAAGACTAACAGAAATAAAATTCTGGAGATTCTGGCTGAAACTGAAAAAGATAAGTACAAATTTTTATATTAACTAGACTAACTAGAGAAAGTATTGTTGTACTAGTGTACTACTAGACTATCTAGAATTAAGTGTAACAAAACTTAAATTTGTCCACAGGGTTCGCAAAGACGACTTTACTTTTAGAAACTACAAGGAAAATAAAGAATAAGCTATTGACAAAAAAAGCGATGAAGACAATATTCAAGAATGAACTGAAAAGTCGTTGAATAGGATTCCATTCAGTCAAATGATGCAGAGCAATTGAGAAAGACGAACAACAGATCATGTGTGGTGCCCCTACGTCTCAACAGACTAACAGAAATGTAAATCTGGAGATAGTGGCTAAAACTAATAAAGGTAGGTACAGATTACATTAACTACAACATTGGTATATCTTAGCTACAAAAGAAAATATACTAGGCACAACATAAGTAGATCTTAATTGAACTTTTAAAAATTTAGAATTCAAAGAACTTTTTTGTAATTGTTTAAAAATAATATGTCCACAGGGCTCTTAAAGATGTTATTCCAGGAAACAGATCATGTGTGGCACCCCAACATCTCAAATATCTGGAGATTATGACTAAAACTGAAAAAGATAAGTACAAAATTTTATATTAACTAGAACATTAGTATATCTAGCTAGAAAAAAAAATTAAGTTAAGTAGATCTTAATTAAACTTTTAAAAAGTTAGAAATCAAAGAACTTTTGTATTTATTTAACATCAATATGTCCACAGGGCTCTCATAGACTTAACACCAGGAAACGGATCATGTGTGGTGCCCCAACATTTCAACAGACTATTAAAATTAAAATCTCGAGATTGTGGCTAAAACTGAAAAAGGTAAGTACAGATTATATTAACTACAACATAGGTATACTTTAGCTAGTTGTGAAAATATACTAAGTAAATTTAAGTAGAAAATAACTAAAAGTATTAAAAAGTCAGGAATCTTAATGACTTTACTCTAGGAAACAGATCACATGTGGTGCCCCAACTTTTTAAAAGACTAACAGAAATAAAATTCTGGAGATTCTGGCTGAAACTGAAAAAGATAAGTACAAATTTTTATATTAACTAGACTAACTAGAGAAAGTATTGTTGTACTAGTGTACTACTAGACTAACTAGAATTAAGTATAACAAAACTTAAATTTGTCCACAGGGTTCGCAAAGACTACTTTACTTTCGGAAACTACAAGGAAAACAAAGAATAAGCTATTGACAAAAAAAGCGATGAAGACAATATTCAAGAATGAACTGAAAAGTCGATGAATAGGATTCCATTCAGTCAAATGATGCAGAGCAATTGAGAAAGACGAACAACAGATCATGTGTGGTGCCCCTACGTCTCAACAGACTAACAGAAATGTAAATCTGGAGATAGTGGCTAAAACTAATAAAGGTAGGTACAGATTACATTAACTACAACATTGGTATATCTTAGCTACAAAAGAAAATATACTAGGCACAACATAAGTAGATCTTAATTAAACTTTTAAAAATTTAGAATTCAAAGAACTTTTTTGTAATTGTTTAAAAATAATATGTCCACAGGGCTCTTAAAGATGTTATTCCAGGAAACAGATCATGTGTGGCACCCCAACATCTCAAATATCTGGAGATTATGACTAAAACTGAAAAAGATAAGTACAAATTTTTATATTAACTAGAACATTAGTATATCTAGCTAGAAAAAAAAATTAAGTTAAGTAGATCTTAATTAAACTTTTTTAAAAAGTTAGAAATCAAAGAACTTTTGTATTTATTTAACATCAATATGTCCACAGGGCTCTCATAGACTTAACACCAGGAAACGGCTCATAAGTGGTGCCCCAACATTTCAACAGACTATTAAAATTAAAATCTCGAGATTGTGGCTAAAACTGAAAAAGGTAAGTACACATTATATTAACTACAACATAGATATACTTTAGCTAGTTGTGAAAATATACTAAGTAAATTTAAGTAGAAAATAACTAAAAGTATTAAAAAGTCAGGGATCTTAAAGACTTTACTCTAGGAAACAGATCACATATGGTGCCTTAACTTTTTAAAAGACTAACAGAAATAAAATTCTGGAGATTCTGGCTGAAACTGAAAAAGATAAGTACAAATTTTTATATTAACTAGACTAACTAGAGAAAGTATTGTTGTACTAGTGTACTACTAGACTAACTAGAATTAAGTATAACAAAACTTAAATTTGTCCACAGGGTTCGCAAAGACGACTTTACTTTCGGAAACTACAAGGAAAACAAAGAATAAGCTATTGACAAAAAAAGCGATGAAGACAATATTCAAGAATGAACTGAAAAGTCGTTGAATAGGATTCCATTCAGTCAAATGATGCAGAGCAATTGAGAAAGACGAACAACAGATCATGTGTGGTGCCCCTACGTCTCAACAGACTAACAGAAATGTAAATCTGGAGATAGTGGCTAAAACTAATAAAGGTAGGTAGAGATTACATTAACTACAACATTGGTATATCCTAGCTACAAAAGAAAATATACTAGGCACAACATAAGTAGATCTTAATTAAACTTTTAAAAATTTAGAATTCAAAGAACTTTTTTGTAATTGTTTAAAAATAATATGTCCACAGGGCTCTTAAAGATGTTATTCCAGGAAACAGATCATGTGTGGCACCCCAACATCTCAAATATCTGGAGATTATGACTAAAACTGAAAAAGATAAGTACAAATTTTTATATTAACTAGAACATTAGTATATCTAGCTAGAAAAAAAAATTAAGTTAAGTAGATCTTAATTAAACTTTTAAAAAGTTAGAAATCAAAGAACTTTTGTATTTATTTAACATCAATATGTCCACAGGGCTCTCATAGACTTAACACCAGGAAACGGATCATGTGTGGTGCCCCAACATTTCAACAGACTATTAAAATTAAAATCTCGAGATTGTGGCTAAAACTGAAAAAGGTAAGTACAGATTATATTAACTACAACATAGGTATACTTTAGCTAGTTGTGAAAATATACTAAGTAAATTTAAGTAGAAAATAACTAAAAGTATTAAAAAGTCAGGGATCTTAAAGACTTTACTCTAGGAAACAGATCACATGTGGTGCCCCAACTTTTTAAAAGACTAACAGAAATAAAATTCTGGAGATTCTGGCTGAAACAGAAAAAGATAAGTACAAATTTTTATATTAACTTGACTAACTAGAGAAAGTATTGTTGTACTAGTGTACTACTAGACTAACTAGAATTAAGTATAACAAAACTTAAATTTGTCCACAGGGTTCGCAAAGACGATACTTTCGGAAACTACAAGGAAAACAAAAAATAAGCTATTGACAAAAAAAGCGATGAAGACAATATTCAAGAATGAACTGAAAAGTCGTTGAATAGGATTCCATTCAGTCAAATGATGCAGAGCAATTGAGAAAGACGAACAACAGATCATGTGTGGTGCCCCTACGTTTCAACAGACTAACAGAAATGTAAATCTGGAGATAGTAGCTAAAACTAATAAAGGTAAGTACAGATTACATTAACTACAACATTGGTATATCTTAGCTACAAAAGAAAATATACTAGGCACAACATAAGTAGATCTTAATTGAACATTTAAAAATTTAGAATTCAAAGAACTTTTTTGTAATTGTTTAAAAATAATATGTCCACAGGGCTCTTAAAGATGTTATTCCAGGAAACAGATCATGTGTGGCACCCCAACATCTCAAATATCTGGAGATTATGACTAAAATTGAAAAAGATAAGTACAAATTTTTATATTAACTAGAACATTAGTATATCTAGCTAGAAAAAAAAATTAAGTTAAGTAGATCTTAATTAAACTTTTTTAAAAAGTTAGAAATCAAAGAACTTTTGTATTTATTTAACATCAATATGTCCACAGGGCTCTCATAGACTTAACACCAGGAAACGGATCATGTGTGGTGCCCCAACATTTCAACAGACTATTAAAATTAAAATCTCGAGATTGTGGCTAAAACTGAAAAAGGTAAGTACAGATTATATTAACTACAACATAGGTATACTTTAGCTAGTTGTGAAAATATACTAAGTAAATTTAAGTAGAAAATAACTAAAAGTATTAAAAAGTCAGGGATCTTAAAGACTTTACTCTAGGAAACAGATCACATGTGGTGCCCCAACTTTTTAAAAGACTAACAGAAATAAAATTCTGGAGATTCTGGCTGAAACTGAAAAAGATAAGTACAAATTTTTATATTAACTAGACTAACTAGAGAAAGTATTGTTGTACTAGTGTACTACTAGACTAACTAGAATTAAGTATAACAAAACTTAAATTTGTCCACAGGGTTCGCAAAGACGACTTTACTTTCGGAAACTACAAGGAAAACAAAGAATAAGCTATTGACAAAAAAAGCGATGAAGACAATATTCAAGAATGAACTGAAAAGTCGTTGAATAGGATTCCATTCAGTCAAATGATGCAGAGCAATTGAGAAAGACGAACAACAGATCATGTGTGGTGCCCCTACGTCTCAACAGACTAACAGAAATGTAAATCTGGAGATAGTAGCTAAAACTAATAAAGGTAAGTACAGATTACATTAACTACAACATTGGTATATCTTAGCTACAAAAGAAAATATACTAGGCACAACATAAGTAGATCTTAATTGAACATTTAAAAATTTAGAATTCAAAAAACTTTTTTGTAATTGTTTAAAAATAATATGTCCACAGGGCTCTTAAAGATGTTATTCCAGGAAACAGATCATGTGTGGCACCCCAACATCTCAAATATCTGGAGATTATGACTAAAATTGAAAAAGATAAGTACAAATTTTTATATTAACTAGAACATTAGTATATCTAGCTAGAAAAACAAATTAATTTAAGTAGATCTTAATTAAACTTTTAAAAAATTAGAAATCAAAGAACTTTTGTATTTATTTAACATCAATATGTCCACAGGGCTCTCATAGACTTAACACCAGGAAACGGATCATGTGTGGTGCCCCAACATTTCAACAGACTATTAAAATTAAAATCTCGAGATTGTGGCTAAAACTGAAAAAGGTAAGTACAGATTATATTAACTACAACATAGGTATACTTTAGCTAGTTGTGAAAATATACTAAGTAAATTTAAGTAGAAAATAACTAAAAGTATTAAAAAGTCAGGGATCTTAAAGACTTTACTCTAGGAAACAGATCACATGTGGTGCCCCAACTTTTTAAAAGACTAACAGAAATAAAATTCTGGAGATTCTGGCTGAAACTGAAAAAGATAAGTACACATTTTTATATTAACTAGACTAACTAGAGAAAGTATTGTTGTACTAGTGTACTACTAGACTAACTAGAATTAAGTATAACAAAACTTAAATTTGTCCACAGGGTTCGCAAAGACGACTTTACTTTCGGAAACTACAAGGAAAACAAAGAATAAGCTATTGACAAAAAAAGCGATGAAGACAATATTCAAGAATGAACTGAAAAGTCGTTGAATAGGATTCCATTCAGTCAAATGATGCAGAGCAATTGAGAAAGACGAACAACAGATCATGTGTGGTGCCCCTACGTCTCAACAGACTAACAGAAATGTAAATCTGGAGATAGTAGCTAAAACTAATAAAGGTAAGTACAGATTACATTAACTACAACATTGGTATATCTTAGCTACAAAAGAAAATATACTAGGCACAACATAAGTAGATCTTAATTGAACATTTAAAAATTTAGAATTCAAAGAACTTTTTTGTAATTGTTTAAAAATAATATGTCCACAGGGCTCTTAAAGATGTTATTCCAGGAAACAGATCATGTGTGGCACCCCAACATCTCAAATATCTGGAGATTATGACTAAAACTGAAAAAGATAAGTACAAAATTTTATATTAACTAGAACATTAGTATATCTAGCTAGAAAAAAAAATTAAGTTAAGTAGATCTTAATTAAACTTTTAAAAAGTTAGAAATCAAAGAACTTTTGTATTTATTTAACATCAATATGTCCACAGGGCTCTCATAGACTTAACACCAGGAAACGGATCATGTGTGGTGCCCGAACATTTCAACAGACTATTAAAATTAAAATCTCGAGATTGTGGCTAAAACTGAAAAAGGTAAGTACAAATTATATTAACTACAACATAGATATACTTTAGCTAGTTGTGAAAATATACTAAGTAAATTTAAGTAGAAAATAAGTAAAAGTATTAAAAAGTCAGGGATCTTAAAGACTTTACTCTAGGAAACAGATCACATGTGGTGCCCCAACTTTTTAAAAGTCTAACAGAAATAAAATTCTGGAGATTCTGGCTGAAACTGAAAAAGATAAGTACAAATTTTTATATTAACTAGATCAACTAGAGAAAGTATTGTTGTACTAGTGTACTACTAGACTAACTAGAATTAAGTGTAACAAAACTTAAATTTGTCCACAGGGTTCGCAAAGACGACTTTACTTTTAGAAACTACAAGGAAAATAAAGAATAAGCTATTGACAAAAAAAGCGATGAAGACAATATTCAAGAATGAACTGAAAAGTCGTTGAATAGGATTCCATTCAGTCAAATGATGCAGAGCAATTGAGAAAGACGAACAACAGATCATGTGTGGTGCCCCTACGTCTCAACAGACTAACAGAAATGTAAATCTGGAGATAGTGGCTAAAACTAATAAAGGTAGGTACAGATTACATTAACTACAACATTGGTATATCTTAGCTACAAAAGAAAATATACTAGGCACAACATAAGTAGATCTTAATTAAACTTTTAAAAATTTAGAATTCAAAGAACTTTTTTGTAATTGTTTAAAAATAATATGTCCACAGGGCTCTTAAAGATGTTATTCCAGGAAACAGATCATGTGTGGCACCCCAACATCTCAAATATCTGGAGATTATGACTAAAACTGAAAAAGATAAGTACAAATTTTTATATTAACTAGAACATTAGTATATCTAGCTAGAAAAACAAATTAATTTAAGTAGATCTTAATTAAACTTTTAAAAAGTTAGAAATCAAAGAACTTTTGTATTTATTTAACATCAATATGTCCACAGGGCTCTCATAGACTTAACACCAGGAAACGGATCATGTGTGGTGCCCCAACATTTCAACAGACTATTAAAATTAAAATCTCGAGATTGTGGCTAAAACTGAAAAAGGTAAGTACATATTATATTAACTACAACATAGGTATACTTTAGCTAGTTGTGAAAATATACTAAGTAAATTTAAGTAGAAAATAACTAAAAGTATTAAAAAGTCAGGGATCTTAAAGACTTTACTCTAGGAAACAGATCACATGTGGTGCCCCAACTTTTTAAAAGACTAACAGAAATAAAATTCTGGAGATTCTGGCTGAAACTGAAAAAGATAAGTACAAATTTTTATATTAACTAGACTAACTAGAGAAAGTATTGTTGTACTAGTGTACTACTAGACTAACTAGAATTAAGTATAACAAAACTTAAATTTGTCCACAGGGTTCGCAAAGACGACTTTACTTTCGGAAACTACAAGGAAAACAAAGAATAAGCTATTGACAAAAAAAGCGATGAAGACAATATTCAAGAATGAACTGAAAAGTCGTTGAATAGGATTCCATTCAGTCAAATGATGCAGAGCAATTGAGAAAGACGAACAACAGATCATGTGTGGTGCCCCTACGTCTCAACAGACTAACAGAAATGTAAATCTGGAGATAGTAGCTAAAACTAATAAAGGTAAGTACAGATTACATTAACTACAACATTGGTATATCTTAGCTACAAAAGAAAATATACTAGGCACAACATAAGTAGATCTTAATTGAACATTTAAAAATTTAGAATTCAAAGAACTTTTTTGTAATTGTTTAAAAATAATATGTCCACAGGGCTCTTAAAGATGTTATTCCAGGAAACAGATCATGTGTGGCACCCCAACATCTCAAATATCTGGAGATTATGACTAAAACTGAAAAAGATAAGTACAAATTTTTATATTAACTAGAACATTAGTATATCTAGCTAGAAAAAAAAATTAAGTTAAGTAGATCTTAATTAAACTTTTAAAAAGTTAGAAATCAAAGAACTTTTGTATTTATTTAACATCAATATGTCCACAGGGCTCTCATAGACTTAACACCAGGAAACGGATCATGTGTGGTGCCCGAACATTTCAACAGACTATTAAAATTAAAATCTCGAGATTGTGGCTAAAACTGAAAAAGGTAAGTACACATTATATTAACTACAACATAGATATACTTTAGCTAGTTGTGAAAATATACTAAGTAAATTTAAGTAGAAAATAACTAAAAGTATTAAAAAGTCAGGGATCTTAAAGACTTTACTCTAGGAAACAGATCACATGTGGTGCCCCAACTTTTTAAAAGACTAACAGAAATAAAATTCTGGAGATTCTGGCTGAAACTGAAAAAGATAAGTACAAATTTTTATATTAACTAGATCAACTAGAGAAAGTATTGTTGTACTAGTGTACTACTAGACTAACTAGAATTAAGTGTAACAAAACTTAAATTTGTCCACAGGGTTCGCAAAGACGACTTTACTTTTAGAAACTACAAGGAAAATAAAGAATAAGCTATTGACAAAAAAAGCGATGAAGACAATATTCAAGAATGAACTGAAAAGTCGTTGAATAGGATTCCATTCAGTCAAATGATGCAGAGCAATTGAGAAAGACGAACAACAGATCATGTGTGGTGCCCCTACGTCTCAACAGACTAACAGAAATGTAAATCTGGAGATAGTGGCTAAAACTAATAAAGGTAGGTACAGATTACATTAACTACAACATTGGTATATCTTAGCTACAAAAGAAAATATACTAGGCACAACATAAGTAGATCTTAATTAAACTTTTAAAAATTTAGAATTCAAAGAACTTTTTTGTAATTGTTTAAAAATAATATGTCCACAGGGCTCTTAAAGATGTTATTCCAGGAAACAGATCATGTGTGGCACCCCAACATCTCAAATATCTGGAGATTATGACTAAAACTGAAAAAGATAAGTACAAATTTTTATATTAACTAGAACATTAGTATATCTAGCTAGAAAAACAAATTAATTTAAGTAGATCTTAATTAAACTTTTAAAAAGTTAGAAATCAAAGAACTTTTGTATTTATTTAACATCAATATGTCCACAGGGCTCTCATAGACTTAACACCAGGAAACGGATCATGTGTGGTGCCCCAACATTTCAACAGACTATTAAAATTAAAATCTCGAGATTGTGGCTAAAACTGAAAAAGGTAAGTACATATTATATTAACTACAACATAGGTATACTTTAGCTAGTTGTGAAAATATACTAAGTAAATTTAAGTAGAAAATAACTAAAAGTATTAAAAAGTCAGGGATCTTAAAGACTTTACTCTAGGAAACAGATCACATGTGGTGCCCCAACTTTTTAAAAGACTAACAGAAATAAAATTCTGGAGATTCTGGCTGAAACTGAAAAAGATAAGTACAAATATTTATATTAACTAGACTAACTAGAGAAAGTACTGTTATACTAGTGTACTACTAGACTAACTAGAATTAAGTATAACAAAACTTAAATTTGTCCACAGGGTTCGCAAAGACGACTTTACTTTCGGAAACTACAAGGAAAACAAAGAATAAGCTATTGACAAAAAAAGCGATGAAGACAATATTCAAGAATGAACTGAAAAGTCGTTGAATAGGATTCCATTCAGTCAAATGATGCAGAGCAATTGAGAAAGACGAACAACAGATCATGTGTGGTGCCCCTACGTCTCAACAGACTAACAGAAATGTAAATCTGGAGATAGTAGCTAAAACTAATAAAGGTAAGTACAGATTACATTAACTACAACATTGGTATATCTTAGCTACAAAAGAAAATATACTAGGCACAACATAAGTAGATCTTAATTGAACATTTAAAAATTTAGAATTCAAAGAACTTTTTTGTAATTGTTTAAAAATAATATGTCCACAGGGCTCTTAAAGATGTTATTCCAGGAAACAGATCATGTGTGGCACCCCAACATCTCAAATATCTGGAGATTATGACTAAAATTGAAAAAGATAAGTACAAATTTTTATATTAACTAGAACATTAGTATATCTAGCTAGAAAAACAAATTAATTTAAGTAGATCTTAATTAAACTTTTAAAAAGTTAGAAATCAAAGAACTTTTGTATTTATTTAACATCAATATGTCCACAGGGCTCTCATAGACTTAACACCAGGAAACGGATCATGTGTGGTGCCCCAACATTTCAACAGACTATTAAAATTAAAATCTCGAGATTGTGGCTAAAACTGAAAAAGGTAAGTACAGATTATATTAACTACAACATAGGTATACTTTAGCTAGTTGTGAAAATATACTAAGTAAATTTAAGTAGAAAATAACTAAAAGTATTAAAAAGTCAGGGATCTTAAAGACTTTACTCTAGGAAACAGATCACATGTGGTGCCCCAACTTTTTAAAAGACTAACAGAAATAAAATTCTGGAGATTCTGGCTGAAACTGAAAAAGATAAGTACAAATTTTTATATTAACTAGACTAACTAGAGAAAGTATTGTTGTACTAGTGTACTACTAGACTAACTAGAATTAAGTATAACAAAACTTAAATTTGTCCACAGGGTTCGCAAAGACGACTTTACTTTCGGAAACTACAAGGAAAACAAAGAATAAGCTATTGACAAAAAAAGCGATGAAGACAATATTCAAGAATGAACTGAAAAGTCGTTGAATAGGATTCCATTCAGTCAAATGATGCAGAGCAATTGAGAAAGACAAACAACAGATCATGTGTGGTGCCCCTACGTCTCAACAGACTAACAGAAATGTAAATCTGGAGATAGTAGCTAAAACTAATAAAGGTAAGTACAGATTACATTAACTACAACATTGGTATATCTTAGCTACAAAAGAAAATATACTAGGCACAACATAAGTAGATCTTAATTGAACATTTAAAAATTTAGAATTCAAAGAACTTTTTTGTAATTGTTTAAAAATAATATGTCCACAGGGCTCTTAAAGATGTTATTCCAGGAAACAGATCATGTGTGCCACCCCAACATCTCAAATATCTGGAGATTATGACTAAAATTGAAAAAGATAAGTACAAATTTTTATATTAACTAGAACATTAGTATATCTAGCTAGAAAAACAAATTAATTTAAGTAGATCTTAATTAAACTTTTAAAAAGTTAGAAATCAAAGAACTTTTGTATTTATTTAACATCAATATGTCCACAGGGCTCTCATAGACTTAACACCAGGAAACGGATCATGTGTGGTGCCCCAACATTTCAACAGACTATTAAAATTAAAATCTCGAGATTGTGGCTAAAACTGAAAAAGGTAAGTACAGATTATATTAACTACAACATAGGTATACTTTAGCTAGTTGTGAAAATATACTAAGTAAATTTAAGTAGAAAATAACTAAAAGTATTAAAAAGTCAGGGATCTTAAAGACTTTACTCTAGGAAACAGATCACATGTGGTGCCCCAACTTTTTAAAAGACTAACAGAAATAAAATTCTGGAGATTCTGGCTGAAACTGAAAAAGATAAGTACAAATTTTTATATTAACTAGACTAACTAGAGAAAGTATTGTTGTACTAGTGTACTACTAGACTAACTAGAATTAAGTATAACAAAACTTAAATTTGTCCACAGGGTTCGCAAAGACGACTTTACTTTCGGAAACTACAAGGAAAACAAAGAATAAGCTATTGACAAAAAAAGCGATGAAGACAATATTCAAGAATGAACTGAAAAGTCGTTGAATAGGATTCCATTCAGTCAAATGATGCAGAGCAATTGAGAAAGACGAACAACAAATCATGTGTGGTGCCCCTACGTCTCAACAGACTAACAGAAATGTAAATCTGGAGATAGTAGCTAAAACTAATAAAGGTAAGTACAGATTACATTAACTACAACATTGGTATATCTTAGCTACAAAAGAAAATATACTAGGCACAACATAAGTAGATCTTAATTGAACATTTAAAAATTTAGAATTCAAAGAACTTTTTTGTAATTGTTTAAAAATAATATGTCCACAGGGCTCTTAAAGATGTTATTCCAGGAAACAGATCATGTGTGGCACCCCAACATCTCAAATATCTGGAGATTATGACTAAAATTGAAAAAGATAAGTACAAATTTTTATATTAACTAGAACATTAGTATATCTAGCTAGAAAAACAAATTAATTTAAGTAGATCTTAATTAAACTTTTAAAAAGTTAGAAATCAAAGAACTTTTGTATTTATTTAACATCAATATGTCCACAGGGCTCTCATAGACTTAACACCAGGAAACGGATCATGTGTGGTGCCCCAACATTTCAACAGACTATTAAAATTAAAATCTCGAGATTGTGGCTAAAACTGAAAAAGGTAAGTACAGATTATATTAACTACAACATAGGTATACTTTAGCTAGTTGTGAAAATATACTAAGTAAATTTAAGTAGAAAATAACTAAAAGTATTAAAAAGTCAGGGATCTTAAAGACTTTACTCTAGGAAACAGATCACATGTGGTGCCCCAACTTTTTAAAAGACTAACAGAAATAAAATTCTGGAGATTCTGGCTGAAACTGAAAAAGATAAGTACAAATTTTTATATTAACTAGACTAACTAGAGAAAGTATTGTTGTACTAGTGTACTACTAGACTAACTAGAATTAAGTATAACAAAACTTAAATTTGTCCACAGGGTTCGCAAAGACGACTTTACTTTCGGAAACTACAAGGAAAACAAAGAATAAGCTATTGACAAAAAAAGCGATGAAGACAATATTCAAGAATGAACTGAAAAGTCGTTGAATAGGATTCCATTCAGTCAAATGATGCAGAGCAATTGAGAAAGACGAACAACAAATCATGTGTGGTGCCCCTACGTCTCAACAGACTAACAGAAATGTAAATCTGGAGATAGTAGCTAAAACTAATAAAGGTAAGTACAGATTACATTAACTACAACATTGGTATATCTTAGCTACAAAAGAAAATATACTAGGCACAACATAAGTAGATCTTAATTGAACATTTAAAAATTTAGAATTCAAAGAACTTTTTTGTAATTGTTTAAAAATAATATGTCCACAGGGCTCTTAAAGATGTTATTCCAGGAAACAGATCATGTGTGGCACCCCAACATCTCAAATATCTGGAGATTATGACTAAAACTGAAAAAGATAAGTACAAATTTTTATATTAACTAGAACATTAGTATATCTAGCTAGAAAAAAAAATTAAGTTAAGTAGATCTTAATTAAACTTTTAAAAAGTTAGAAATCAAAGAACTTTTGTATTTATTTAACATCAATATGTCCACAGGGCTCTCATAGACTTAACACCAGGAAACGGATCATGTGTGGTGCCCCAACATTTCAACAGACTATTAAAATTAAAATCTCGAGATTGTGGCTAAAACTGAAAAAGGTAAGTACAGATTATATTAACTACAACATAGGTATACTTTAGCTAGTTGTGAAAATATACTAAGTAAATTTAAGTAGAAAATAACTAAAAGTATTAAAAAGTCAGGGATCTTAAAGACTTTACTCTAGGAAACAGATCACATGTGGTGCCCCAACTTTTTAAAAGACTAACAGAAATAAAATTCTGGAGATTCTGGCTGAAACTGAAAAAGATAAGTACAAATTTTTATATTAACTAGACTAACTAGAGAAAGTATTGTTGTACTAGTGTACTACTAGACTAACTAGAATTAAGTATAACAAAACTTAAATTTGTCCACAGGGTTCGCAAAGACGACTTTACTTTCGGAAACTACAAGGAAAACAAAGAATAAGCTATTGACAAAAAAAGCGATGAAGACAATATTCAAGAATGAACTGAAAAGTCGTTGAATAGGATTCCATTCAGTCAAATGATGCAGAGCAATTGAGAAAGACGAACAACAGATCATGTGTGGTGCCCCTACGTCTCAACAGACTAACAGAAATGTAAATCTGGAGATAGTAGCTAAAACTAATAAAGGTAAGTACAGATTACATTAACTACAACATTGGTATATCTTAGCTACAAAAGAAAATATACTAGGCACAACATAAGTAGATCTTAATTGAACATTTAAAAATTTAGAATTGAAAGAACTTTTTTGTAATTGTTTAAAAATAATATGTCCACAGGGCTCTTAAAGATGTTATTCCAGGAAACAGATCATGTGTGGCACCCCAACATCTCAAATATCTGGAGATTATGACTAAAACTGAAAAAGATAAGTACAAATTTTTATATTAACTAGAACATTAGTATATCTAGCTAGAAAAAAAAATTAAGTTAAGTAGATCTTAATTAAACTTTTAAAAAGTTAGAAATCAAAGAACTTTTGTATTTATTTAACATCAATATGTCCACAGGGCTCTCATAGACTTAACACCAGGAAACGGATCATGTGTGGTGCCCCAACATTTCAACAGACTATTAAAATTAAAATCTCGAGATTGTGGCTAAAACTAAAAAAGGTAAGTACAGATTATATTAACTACAACATAGGTATACTTTAGCTAGTTGTGAAAATATACTAAGTAAATTTAAGTAGAAAATAACTAAAAGTATTAAAAAGTCAGGGATCTTAAAGACTTTACTCTAGGAAACAGATCACATGTGGTGCCCCAACTTTTTAAAAGACTAACAGAAATAAAATTCTGGAGATTCTGGCTGAAACTGAAAAAGATAAGTACAAATTTTTATATTAACTAGACTAACTAGAGAAAGTATTGTTGTACTAGTGTACTACTAGACTAACTAGAATTAAGTATAACAAAACTTAAATTTGTCCACAGGGTTCGCAAAGACGACTTTACTTTCGGAAACTACAAGGAAAACAAAGAATAAGCTATTGACAAAAAAAGCGATGAAGACAATATTCAAGAATGAACTGAAAAGTCGTTGAATAGGATTCCATTCAGTCAAATGATGCAGAGCAATTGAGAAAGACGAACAACAGATCATGTGTGGTGCCCCTACGTCTCAACAGACTAACAGAAATGTAAATCTGGAGATAGTAGCTAAATTTTTATATTAACTAGAACATTAGTATATCTAGCTAGAAAAAAAAATTAAGTTAAGTAGATCTTAATTAAACTTTTAAAAAGTTAGAAATCAAAGAACTTTTGTATTTATTTAACATCAATATGTCCACAGGGCTCTCATAGACTTAATACCAGGAAACGGATCATGTGTGGTGCCCCAACATTTCAACAGACTATTAAAATTAAAATCTCGAGATTGTGGCTAAAACTGAAAAAGGTAAGTACAGATTATATTAACTACAACATAGGTATACTTTAGCTAGTTGTGAAAATATACTAAGTAAATTTAAGTAGAAAATAACTAAAAGTATTAAAAAGTCAGGGATCTTAAAGACTTTACTCTAGGAAACAGATCACATGTGGTGCCCCAACTTTTTAAAAGACTAACAGAAATAAAATTCTGGAGATTCTGGCTGAAACTGAAAAAGATAAGTACAAATTTTTATATTAACTAGACTAACTAGAGAAAGTATTGTTGTACTAGTGTACTACTAGACTAACTAGAATTAAGTATAACAAAACTTAAATTTGTCCACAGGGTTCGCAAAGACGACTTTACTTTCGGAAACTACAAGGAAAACAAAGAATAAGCTATTGACAAAAAAAGCGATGAAGACAATATTCAAGAATGAACTGAAAAGTCGTTGAATAGGATTCCATTCAGTCAAATGATGCAGAGCAATTGAGAAAGATGAACAACAGATCATGTGTGGTGCCCCTACGTCTCAACAGACTAACAGAAATGTAAATCTGGAGATAGTAGCTAAAACTAATAAAGGTAAGTACAGATTACATTAACTACAACATTGGTATATCTTAGCTACAAAAGAAAATATACTAGGCACAACATAAGTAGATCTTAATTGAACATTTAAAAATTTAGAATTCAAAGAACTTTTTTGTAATTGTTTAAAAATAATATGTCCACAGGGCTCTTAAAGATGTTATTCCAGGAAACAGATCATGTGTGGCACCCCAACATCTCAAATATCTGGAGATTATGACTAAAACTGAAAAAGATAAGTACAAATTTTTATATTAACTAGAACATTAGTATATCTAGCTAGAAAAAAAAATTAAGTTAAGTAGATCTTAATTAAACTTTGAAAAATTAAAAATCAAAGAACTTTTGTATTTATTTAACATCAATATGTCCACAGGGCTCTCATAGACTTAACACCAGGAAACGGATCATGTGTGGTGCCCCAACATTTCAACAGACTATTAAAATTAAAATCTCGATATTGTGGCTAAAACTGAAAAAGGTAAGTACAGATTATATTAACTACAACATAGGTATACTTTAGCTAGTTGTGAAAATATACTAAGTAAATTTAAGTAGAAAATAACTAAAAGTATTAAAAAGTCAGGGATCTTAAAGACTTTACTCTAGGAAACAGATCACATGTGGTGCCCCAACTTTTTAAAAGACTAACAGAAATAAAATTCTGGAGATTCTGGCTGAAACTGAAAAAGATAAGTACAAATTTTTATATTAACTAGACTAACTAGAGAAAGTATTGTTGTACAAGTGTACTACTAGACTAACTAGAATTAAGTATAACAAAACTTAAATTTGTCCACAGGGTTCGCAAAGACGACTTTACTTTCGGAAACTACAAGGAAAACAAAGAATAAGCTATTGACAAAAAAAGCGATGAAGACAATATTCAAGAATGAACTAAAAAGTCGTTGAATAGGATTCCATTCAGTCAAATGATGCAGAGCAATTGAGAAAGACGAACAACAGATCATGTGTGGTGCCCCTACGTCTCAACAGACTAACAGAAATGTAAATCTGGAGATAGTAGCTAAAACTAATAAAGGTAAGTACAGATTACATTAACTACAACATTGGTATATCTTAGCTACAAAAGAAAATATACTAGGCACAACATAAGTAGATCTTAATTGAACATTTAAAAATTTAGAATTCAAAGAACTTTTTTGTAATTGTTTAAAAATAATATGTCCACAGGGCTCTTAAAGATGTTATTCCAGGAAACAGATCATGTATGGCACCCCAACATCTCAAATATCTGGAGATTATGACTAAAACTGAAAAAGATAAGTACAAATTTTTATATTAACTAGAACATTAGTATATCTAGCTAGAAAAAAAAATTAAGTTAAGTAGATCTTAATTAAACTTTGAAAAATTAAAAATCAAAGAACTTTTGTATTTATTTAACATCAATATGTCCACAGGGCTCTCATAGACTTAACACCAGGAAACGGATCATGTGTGGTGCCCCAACATTTCAACAGACTATTAAAATTAAAATCTTGAGATTGTGGCTAAAACTGAAAAAGGTAAGTACAGATTATATTAACTACAACATAGGTATACTTTAGCTAGTTGTGAAAATATACTAAGTAAATTTAAGTAGAAAATAAGTAAAAGTATTAAAAAGTCAGGGATCTTAAAGACTTTACTCTAGGAAACAGATCACATGTGGTGCCCCAACTTTTTAAAAGACTAACAGAAATAAAATTCTGGAGATTCTGGCTGAAACTGAAAAAGATAAGTACAAATTTTTATATTAACTAGACTAACTAGAGAAAGTATTGTTGTACAAGTGTACTACTAGACTAACTAGAATTAAGTATAACAAAACTTAAATTTGTCCACAGGGTTCGCAAAGACGACTTTACTTTCGGAAACTACAAGGAAAACAAAGAATAAGCTATTGACAAAAAAAGCGATGAAGACAATATTCAAGAATGAACTAAAAAGTCGTTGAATAGGATTCCATTCAGTCAAATGATGCAGAGCAATTGAGAAAGACGAACAACAGATCATGTGTGGTGCCCCTACGTCTCAACAGACTAACAGAAATGTAAATCTGGAGATAGTAGCTAAAACTAATAAAGGTAAGTACAGATTACATTAACTACAACATTGGTATATCTTAGCTACAAAAGAAAATATACTAGGCACAACATAAGTAGATCTTAATTGAACATTTAAAAATTTAGAATTCAAAGAACTTTTTTGTAATTGTTTAAAAATAATATGTCCACAGGGCTCTTAAAGATGTTATTCCAGGAAACAGATCATGTATGGCACCCCAACATCTCAAATATCTGGAGATTATGACTAAAACTGAAAAAGATAAGTACAAATTTTTATATTAACTAGAACATTAGTATATCTAGCTAGAAAAAAAAATTAAGTTAAGTAGATCTTAATTAAACTTTGAAAAATTAAAAATCAAAGAACTTTTGTATTTATTTAACATCAATATGTCCACAGGGCTCTCATAGACTTAACACCAGGAAACGGATCATGTGTGGTGCCCCAACATTTCAACAGACTATTAAAATTAAAATCTTGAGATTGTGGCTAAAACTGAAAAAGGTAAGTACAGATTATATTAACTACAACATAGGTATACTTTAGCTAGTTGTGAAAATATACTAAGTAAATTTAAGTAGAAAATAACTAAAAGTATTAAAAAGTCAGGGATCTTAAAGACTTTACTCTAGGAAACAGATCACATGTGGTGCCCCAACTTTTTAAAAGACTAACAGAAATAAAATTCTGGAGATTCTGGCTGAAACTGAAAAAGATAAGTACAAATTTTTATATTAACTAGACTAACTAGAGAAAGTATTGTTGTACTAGTGTACTACTAGACTAACTAGAATTAAGTATAACAAAACTTAAATTTGTCCACAGGGTTCGCAAAGACGACTTTACTTTCGGAAACTACAAGGAAAACAAAGAATAAGCTATTGACAAAAAAAGCGATGAAGACAATATTCAAGAATGAACTGAAAAGTCGTTGAATAGGATTCCATTCAGTCAAATGATGCAGAGCAATTGAGAAAGATGAACAACAGATCATGTGTGGTGCCCCTACGTCTCAACAGACTAACAGAAATGTAAATCTGGAGATAGTAGCTAAAACTAATAAAGGTAAGTACAGATTACATTAACTACAACATTGGTATATCTTAGCTACAAAAGAAAATATACTAGGCACAACATAAGTAGATCTTAATTGAACATTTAAAAATTTAGAATTCAAAGAACTTTTTTGTAATTGTTTAAAAATAATATGTCCACAGGGCTCTTAAAGATGTTATTCCAGGAAACAGATCATGTGTGGCACCCCAACATCTCAAATATCTGGAGATTATGACTAAAACTAAAAAAGATAAGTACAAATTTTTATATTAACTAGAACATTAGTATATCTAGCTAGAAAAAAAAATTAAGTTAAGTAGATCTTAATTAAACTTTTAAAAAGTTAGAAATCAAAGAACTTTTGTATTTATTTAACATCAATATGTCCACAGGGCTCTCATAGACTTAACACCAGGAAACGGATCATGTGTGGTGCCCCAACATTTCAACAGACTATTAAAATTAAAATCTCGAGATTGTGGCTAAAACTGAAAAAGGTAAGTACAGATTATATTAACTACAACATAGGTATACTTTAGCTAGTTGTGAAAATATACTAAGTAAATTTAAGTAGAAAATAACTAAAAGTATTAAAAAGTCAGGGATCTTAAAGACTTTACTCTAGGAAACAGATCACATGTGGTGCCCCAACTTTTTAAAAGACTAACAGAAATAAAATTCTGGAGATTCTGGCTGAAACTGAAAAAGATAAGTACAAATTTTTATATTAACTAGACTAACTAGAGAAAGTATTGTTGTACAAGTGTACTACTAGACTAACTAGAATTAAGTATAACAAAACTTAAATTTGTCCACAGGGTTCGCAAAGACGACTTTACTTTCGGAAACTACAAGGAAAACAAAGAATAAGCTATTGACAAAAAAAGCGATGAAGACAATATTCAAGAATGAACTGAAAAGTCGTTGAATAGGATTCCATTCAGTCAAGTGATGCAGAGCAATTGAGAAAGATGAACAACAGATCATGTGTGGTGCCCCTACGTCTCAACAGACTAACAGAAATGTAAATCTGGAGATAGTAGCTAAAACTAATAAAGGTAAGTACAGATTACATTAACTACAACATTGGTATATCTTAGCTACAAAAGAAAATATACTAGGCACAACATAAGTAGATCTTAATTGAACATTTAAAAATTTAGAATTCAAAGAACTTTTTTGTAATTTATAAAAAATAATATGTCCACAGGGCTCTTAAAGATGTTATTCCAGGAAACAGATCATGTGTGGCACCCCAACATCTCAAATATCTGGAGATTATGACTAAAACTGAAAAAGATAAGTACAAATTTTTATATTAACTAGAACATTAGTATATCTAGCTAGAAAAAAAAATTAAGTTAAGTAGATCTTAATTAAACTTTTAAAAAGTTAGAAATCAAAGAACTTTTGTATTTATTTAACATCAATATGTCCACAGGGCTCTCATAGACTTAACACCAGGAAACGGATCATGTGTGGTGCCCCAACATTTCAACAGACTATTAAAATTAAAATCTCGAGATTGTGGCTAAAACTGAAAAAGGTAAGTACAGATTATATTAACTACAACATAGGTATACTTTAGCTAGTTGTGAAAATATACTAAGTAAATTTAAGTAGAAAATAACTAAAAGTATTAAAAAGTCAGGGATCTTAAAGACTTTACTCTAGGAAACAGATCACATGTGGTGCCCCAACTTTTTAAAAGACTAACAGAAATAAAATTCTGGAGATTCTGGCTGAAACTGAAAAAGATAAGTACACATTTTTATATTAACTAGACTAACTAGAGAAAGTATTGTTGTACAAGTGTACTACTAGACTAACTAGAATTAAGTATAACAAAACTTAAATTTGTCCACAGGGTTCGCAAAGACGACTTTACTTTCGGAAACTACAAGCAAAACAAAGAATAAGCTATTGACAAAAAAAGCGATGAAGACAATATTCAAGAATGAACTAAAAAGTCGTTGAATAGGATTCCATTCAGTCAAATGATGCAGAGCAATTGAGAAAGATGAACAACAGATCATGTGTGGTGCCCCTACGTCTCAACAGACTAACAGAAATGTAAATCTGGAGATAGTAGCTAAAACTAATAAAGGTAAGTACAGATTACATTAACTACAACATTGGTATATCTTAGCTACAAAAGAAAATATACTAGGCACAACATAAGTAGATCTTAATTGAACATTTAAAAATTTAGAATTCAAAGAACTTTTTTGTAATTGTTTAAAAATAATATGTCCACAGGGCTCTTAAAGATGTTATTCCAGGAAACAGATCATGTGTGGCACCCCAACATCTCAAATATCTGGAGATTATGACTAAAACTGAAAAAGATAAGTACAAATTTTTATATTAACTAGAACATTAGTATATCTAGCTAGAAAAAAAAATTAAGTTAAGTAGATCTTAATTAAACTTTGAAAAATTAAAAATCAAAGAACTTTTGTATTTATTTAACATCAATATGTCCACAGGGCTCTCATAGACTTAACACCAGGAAACGGATCATGTGTGGTGCCCCAACATTTCAACAGACTATTAAAATTAAAATCTCGATATTGTGGCTAAAACTGAAAAAGGTAAGTACAGATTATATTAACTACAACATAGGTATACTTTAGCTAGTTGTGAAAATATACTAAGTAAATTTAAGTAGAAAATAACTAAAAGTATTAAAAAGTCAGGGATCTTAAAGACTTTACTCTAGGAAACAGATCACATGTGGTGCCCCAACTTTTTAAAAGACTAACAGAAATAAAATTCTGGAGATTCTGGCTGAAACTGAAAAAGATAAGTACAAATTTTTATATTAACTAGACTAACTAGAGAAAGTATTGTTGTACTAGTGTACTACTAGACTAACTAGAATTAAGTATAACAAAACTTAAATTTGTCCAAAGGGTTCGCAAAGACGACTTTACTTTTAGAAACTACAAGGAAAATAAAGAATAAGCTATTAACAAAAAAAGCGATGAAGACAATATTCAAGAATGAACTGAAAAGTCGTTGAATAGGATTCCATTCAGTCAAATGATGCAGAGCAATTGAGAAAGACGAACAACAGATCATGTGTGGTGTCCCTACGTCTCAACAGACTAACAGAAATGTAAATCTGGAGATAGTAGCTAAAACTAATAAAGGTAAGTACAGATTACATTAACTACAACATTGGTATATCTTAGCTACAAAAGAAAATATACTAGGCACAACATAAGTAGATCTTAATTGAACTTTTAAAAATTTAGAATTCAAAGAACTTTTTTGTAATTGTTTAAAAATAATATGTCCACAGGGCTCTTAAAGATGTTATTCCAGGAAACAGATCATGTGTGGCACCCCAACATCTCAAATATCTGGAGATTATGACTAAAACTGAAAAAGATAAGTACAAATTTTTATATTAACTAGAACATTAGTATATTTAGCTAGAAAAAAAAATTAAGTTAAGTAGATCTTAATTAAACTTTTAAAAAGTTAGAAATCAAAGAACTTTTGTATTTATTTAACATCAATATGTCCACAGGGCTCTCATAGACTTAACACCAGGAAACGGATCATGTGTGGTGCCCCAACATTTCAACAGACTATTAAAATTAAAATCTCGAGATTGTGGCTAAAACTGAAAAAGGTAAGTACAGATTATATTAACTACAACATAGGTATACTTTAGCTAGTTGTGAAAATATACTAAGTAAATTTAAGTAGAAAATAACTAAAAGTATTAAAAAGTCAGGGATCTTAAAGACTTTACTCTAGGAAACAGATCACATGTGGTGCCCCAACTTTTTAAAAGACTAACAGAAATAAAATTCTGGAGATTTTGGCTGAAACTGAAAAAGATAAGTACAAATTTTTATATTAACTAGACTAACTAGAGAAAGTATTGTTGTACTAGTGTACTACTAGACTAACTAGAATTAAGTATAACAAAACTTAAATTTGTCCACAGGGTTCGCAAAGACGACTTTACTTTCGGAAACTACAAGGAAAACAAAGAATAAGCTATTGACAAAAAAAGCGATGAAGACAATATTCAAGAATGAACTGAAAAGTCGTTGAATAGGATTCCATTCAGTCAAATGATGCAGAGCAATTGAGAAAGACGAACAACAGATCATGTGTGGTGCCCCTACGTCTCAACAGACTAACAGAAATGTAAATCTGGAGATAGTAGCTAAAACTAATAAAGGTAAGTACAGATTACATTAACTACAACATTGGTATATCTTAGCTACAAAAGAAAATATACTAGGCACAACATAAGTAGATCTTAATTGAACATTTAAAAATTTAGAATTCAAAGAACTTTTTTGTAATTTTTTAAAAATAATATGTCCACAGGGCTCTTAAAGATGTTATTCCAGGAAACAGATCATGTGTGGCACCCCAACATCTCAAATATCTGGAGATTATGACTAAAACTGAAAAAGATAAGTACAAATTTTTATATTAACTAGAACATTAGTATATCTAGCTAGAAAAAAAAATTAAGTTAAGTAGATCTTAATTAAACTTTGAAAAATTAAAAATCAAAGAACTTTTGTATTTATTTAACATCAATATGTCCACAGGGCTCTCATAGACTTAACACCAGGAAACGGATCATGTGTGGTGCCCCAACATTTCAACAGACTATTAAAATTAAAATCTCGATATTGTGGCTAAAACTGAAAAAGGTAAGTACAGATTATATTAACTACAACATAGGTATACTTTAGCTAGTTGTGAAAATATACTAAGTAAATTTAAGTAGAAAATAACTAAAAGTATTAAAAAGTCAGGGATCTTAAAGACTTTACTCTAGGAAACAGATCACATGTGGTGCCCCAACTTTTTAAAAGACTAACAGAAATAAAATTCTGGAGATTCTGGCTGAAACTGAAAAAGATAAGTACAAATTTTTATATTAACTAGACTAACTAGAGAAAGTATTGTTGTACTAGTGTACTACTAGACTAACTAGAATTAAGTATAACAAAACTTAAATTTGTCCCAAGGGTTCGCAAAGACGACTTTACTTTTAGAAACTACAAGGAAAATAAAGAATAAGCTATTGACAAAAAAAGCGATGAAGACAATATTCAAGAATGAACTGAAAAGTCGTTGAATAGGATTCCATTCAGTCAAATGATGCAGAGCAATTGAGAAAGACGAACAACAGATCATGTGTGGTGTCCCTACGTCTCAACAGACTAACAGAAATGTAAATCTGGAGATAGTAGCTAAAACTAATAAAGGTAAGTACAGATTACATTAACTACAACATTGGTATATCTTAGCTACAAAAGAAAATATACTAGGCACAACATAAGTAGATCTTAATTGAACATTTAAAAATTTAGAATTCAAAGAACTTTTTTGTAATTTATAAAAAATAATATGTCCACAGGGCTCTTAAAGATGTTATTCCAGGAAACAGATCATGTGTGGCACCCCAACATCTCAAATATCTGGAGATTATGACTAAAACTGAAAAAGATAAGTACAAATTTTTATATTAACTAGAACATTAGTATATCTAGCTAGAAAAAAAAATTAAGTTAAGTAGATCTTAATTAAACTTTTAAAAAGTTAGAAATCAAAGAACTTTTGTATTTATTTAACATCAATATGTCCACAGGGCTCTCATAGACTTAACACCAGGAAACGGATCATGTGTGGTGCCCCAACATTTCAACAGACTATTAAAATTAAAATCTCGAGATTGTGGCTAAAACTGAAAAAGGTAAGTACAGATTATATTAACTACAACATAGGTATACTTTAGCTAGTTGTGAAAATATACTAAGTAAATTTAAGTAGAAAATAACTAAAAGTATTAAAAAGTCAGGGATCTTAAAGACTTTACTCTAGGAAACAGATCACATGTGGTGCCCCAACTTTTTAAAAGACTAACAGAAATAAAATTCTGGAGATTCTGGCTGAAACTGAAAAAGATAAGTACACATTTTTATATTAACTAGACTAACTAGAGAAAGTATTGTTGTACAAGTGTACTACTAGACTAACTAGAATTAAGTATAACAAAACTTAAATTTGTCCACAGGGTTCGCAAAGACGACTTTACTTTCGGAAACTACAAGCAAAACAAAGAATAAGCTATTGACAAAAAAAGCGATGAAGACAATATTCAAGAATGAACTAAAAAGTCGTTGAATAGGATTCCATTCAGTCAAATGATGCAGAGCAATTGAGAAAGATGAACAACAGATCATGTGTGGTGCCCCTACGTCTCAACAGACTAACAGAAATGTAAATCTGGAGATAGTAGCTAAAACTAATAAAGGTAAGTACAGATTACATTAACTACAACATTGGTATATCTTAGCTACAAAAGAAAATATACTAGGCACAACATAAGTAGATCTTAATTGAACATTTAAAAATTTAGAATTCAAAGAACTTTTTTGTAATTGTTTAAAAATAATATGTCCACAGGGCTCTTAAAGATGTTATTCCAGGAAACAGATCATGTGTGGCACCCCAACATCTCAAATATCTGGAGATTATGACTAAAACTGAAAAAGATAAGTACAAATTTTTATATTAACTAGAACATTAGTATATCTAGCTAGAAAAAAAAATTAAGTTAAGTAGATCTTAATTAAACTTTGAAAAATTAAAAATCAAAGAACTTTTGTATTTATTTAACATCAATATGTCCACAGGGCTCTCATAGACTTAACACCAGGAAACGGATCATGTGTGGTGCCCCAACATTTCAACAGACTATTAAAATTAAAATCTCGATATTGTGGCTAAAACTGAAAAAGGTAAGTACAGATTATATTAACTACAACATAGGTATACTTTAGCTAGTTGTGAAAATATACTAAGTAAATTTAAGTAGAAAATAACTAAAAGTATTAAAAAGTCAGGGATCTTAAAGACTTTACTCTAGGAAACAGATCACATGTGGTGCCCCAACTTTTTAAAAGACTAACAGAAATAAAATTCTGGAGATTCTGGCTGAAACTGAAAAAGATAAGTACAAATTTTTATATTAACTAGACTAACTAGAGAAAGTATTGTTGTACTAGTGTACTACTAGACTAACTAGAATTAAGTATAACAAAACTTAAATTTGTCCAAAGGGTTCGCAAAGACGACTTTACTTTTAGAAACTACAAGGAAAATAAAGAATAAGCTATTAACAAAAAAAGCGATGAAGACAATATTCAAGAATGAACTGAAAAGTCGTTGAATAGGATTCCATTCAGTCAAATGATGCAGAGCAATTGAGAAAGACGAACAACAGATCATGTGTGGTGTCCCTACGTCTCAACAGACTAACAGAAATGTAAATCTGGAGATAGTAGCTAAAACTAATAAAGGTAAGTACAGATTACATTAACTACAACATTGGTATATCTTAGCTACAAAAGAAAATATACTAGGCACAACATAAGTAGATCTTAATTGAACTTTTAAAAATTTAGAATTCAAAGAACTTTTTTGTAATTGTTTAAAAATAATATGTCCACAGGGCTCTTAAAGATGTTATTCCAGGAAACAGATCATGTGTGGCACCCCAACATCTCAAATATCTGGAGATTATGACTAAAACTGAAAAAGATAAGTACAAATTTTTATATTAACTAGAACATTAGTATATTTAGCTAGAAAAAAAAATTAAGTTAAGTAGATCTTAATTAAACTTTTAAAAAGTTAGAAATCAAAGAACTTTTGTATTTATTTAACATCAATATGTCCACAGGGCTCTCATAGACTTAACACCAGGAAACGGATCATGTGTGGTGCCCCAACATTTCAACAGACTATTAAAATTAAAATCTCGAGATTGTGGCTAAAACTGAAAAAGGTAAGTACAGATTATATTAACTACAACATAGGTATACTTTAGCTAGTTGTGAAAATATACTAAGTAAATTTAAGTAGAAAATAACTAAAAGTATTAAAAAGTCAGGGATCTTAAAGACTTTACTCTAGGAAACAGATCACATGTGGTGCCCCAACTTTTTAAAAGACTAACAGAAATAAAATTCTGGAGATTTTGGCTGAAACTGAAAAAGATAAGTACAAATTTTTATATTAACTAGACTAACTAGAGAAAGTATTGTTGTACTAGTGTACTACTAGACTAACTAGAATTAAGTATAACAAAACTTAAATTTGTCCACAGGGTTCGCAAAGACGACTTTACTTTCGGAAACTACAAGGAAAACAAAGAATAAGCTATTGACAAAAAAAGCGATGAAGACAATATTCAAGAATGAACTGAAAAGTCGTTGAATAGGATTCCATTCAGTCAAATGATGCAGAGCAATTGAGAAAGACGAACAACAGATCATGTGTGGTGCCCCTACGTCTCAACAGACTAACAGAAATGTAAATCTGGAGATAGTAGCTAAAACTAATAAAGGTAAGTACAGATTACATTAACTACAACATTGGTATATCTTAGCTACAAAAGAAAATATACTAGGCACAACATAAGTAGATCTTAATTGAACATTTAAAAATTTAGAATTCAAAGAACTTTTTTGTAATTTTTTAAAAATAATATGTCCACAGGGCTCTTAAAGATGTTATTCCAGGAAACAGATCATGTGTGGCACCCCAACATCTCAAATATCTGGAGATTATGACTAAAACTGAAAAAGATAAGTACAAATTTTTATATTAACTAGAACATTAGTATATCTAGCTAGAAAAAAAAATTAAGTTAAGTAGATCTTAATTAAACTTTGAAAAATTAAAAATCAAAGAACTTTTGTATTTATTTAACATCAATATGTCCACAGGGCTCTCATAGACTTAACACCAGGAAACGGATCATGTGTGGTGCCCCAACATTTCAACAGACTATTAAAATTAAAATCTCGATATTGTGGCTAAAACTGAAAAAGGTAAGTACAGATTATATTAACTACAACATAGGTATACTTTAGCTAGTTGTGAAAATATACTAAGTAAATTTAAGTAGAAAATAACTAAAAGTATTAAAAAGTCAGGGATCTTAAAGACTTTACTCTAGGAAACAGATCACATGTGGTGCCCCAACTTTTTAAAAGACTAACAGAAATAAAATTCTGGAGATTCTGGCTGAAACTGAAAAAGATAAGTACAAATTTTTATATTAACTAGACTAACTAGAGAAAGTATTGTTGTACTAGTGTACTACTAGACTAACTAGAATTAAGTATAACAAAACTTAAATTTGTCCCAAGGGTTCGCAAAGACGACTTTACTTTTAGAAACTACAAGGAAAATAAAGAATAAGCTATTGACAAAAAAAGCGATGAAGACAATATTCAAGAATGAACTGAAAAGTCGTTGAATAGGATTCCATTCAGTCAAATGATGCAGAGCAATTGAGAAAGACGAACAACAGATCATGTGTGGTGTCCCTACGTCTCAACAGACTAACAGAAATGTAAATCTGGAGATAGTAGCTAAAACTAATAAAGGTAAGTACAGATTACATTAACTACAACATTGGTATATCTTAGCTACAAAAGAAAATATACTAGGCACAACATAAGTAGATCTTAATTGAACTTTTAAAAATTTAGAATTCAAAGAACTTTTTTGTAATTGTTTAAAAATAATATGTCCACAGGGCTCTTAAAGATGTTATTCCAGGAAACAGATCATGTGTGGCACCCCAACATCTCAAATATCTGGAGATTATGACTAAAACTGAAAAAGATAAGTACAAATTTTTATATTAACTAGAACATTAGTATATCTAGCTAGAAAAAAAAATTAAGTTAAGTAGATCTTAATTAAACTTTTAAAAAGTTAGAAATCAAAGAACTTTTGTATTTATTTAACATCAATATGTCCACAGGGCTCTCATAGACTTAACACCAGGAAACGGATCATGTGTGGTGCCCCAACATTTCAACAGACTATTAAAATTAAAATCTCGAGATTGTGGCTAAAACTGAAAAAGGTAAGTACAGATTATATTAACTACAACATAGGTATACTTTAGCTAGTTGTGAAAATATACTAAGTAAATTTAAGTAGAAAATAACTAAAAGTATTAAAAAGTCAGGGATCTTAAAGACTTTACTCTAGGAAACAGATCACATGTGTGCCCCAACTTTTTAAAAGACTAACAGAAATAAAATTCTGGAGATTCTGGCTGAAACTGAAAAAGATAAGTACAAATTTTTATATTAACTAGACTAACTAGAGAAAGTATTGTTGTACTAGTGTACTACTAGACTAACTAGAATTAAGTATAACAAAACTTAAATTTGTCCACAGGGTTCGCAAAGACGACTTTACTTTCGGAAACTACAAGGAAAACAAAGAATAAGCTATTGACAAAAAAAGCGATGAAGACAATATTCAAGAATGAACTGAAAAGTCGTTGAATAGGATTCCATTCAGTCAAATGATGCAGAGCAATTGAGAAAGACGAACAACAGATCATGTGTGGTGCCCCTACGTCTCAACAGACTAACAGAAATGTAAATCTGGAGATAGTAGCTAAAACTAATAAAGGTAAGTACAGATTACATTAACTACAACATTGGTATATCTTAGCTACAAAAGAAAATATACTAGGCACAACATAAGTAGATCTTAATTGAACATTTAAAAATTTAGAATTCAAAGAACTTTTTTGTAATTGTTTAAAAATAATATGTCCACAGGGCTCTTAAAGATGTTATTCCAGGAAACAGATCATGTGTGGCACCCCAACATCTCAAATATCTGGAGATTATGACTAAAACTGAAAAAGATAAGTACAAATTTTTATATTAACTAGAACATTAGTATATCTAGCTAGAAAAAAAAATTAAGTTAAGTAGATCTTAATTAAACTTTGAAAAATTAAAAATCAAAGAACTTTTGTATTTATTTAACATCAATATGTCCACAGGGCTCTCATAGACATAACACCAGGAAACGGATCATGTGTGGTGCCCCAACATTTCAACAGACTATTAAAATTAAAATCTCGATATTGTGGCTAAAACTGAAAAAGGTAAGTACAGATTATATTAACTACAACATAGGTATACTTTAGCTAGTTGTGAAAATATACTAAGTAAATTTAAGTAGAAAATAACTAAAAGTATTAAAAAGTCAGGGATCTTAAAGACTTTACTCTAGGAAACAGATCACATGTGGTGCCCCAACTTTTTAAAAGACTAACAGAAATAAAATTCTGGAGATTCTGGCTGAAACTGAAAAAGATAAGTACAAATTTTTATATTAACTAGACTAACTAGAGAAAGTATTGTTGTACAAGTGTACTACTAGACTAACTAGAATTAAGTATAACAAAACTTAAATTTGTCCACAGGGTTCGCAAAGACGACTTTACTTTTAGAAACTACAAGGAAAATAAAGAATAAGCTATTGACAAAAAAAGCGATGAAGACAATATTCAAGAATGAACTGAAAAGTCGTTGAATAGGATTCCATTCAGTCAAATGATGCAGAGCAATTGAGAAAGACGAACAACAGATCATGTGTGGTGCCCCTACGTCTCAACAGACTAACAGAAATGTAAATCTGGAGATAGTAGCTAAAACTAATAAAGGTAAGTACAGATTACATTAACTACAACATTGGTATATCTTAGCTACAAAAGAAAATATACTAGGCACAACATAAGTAGATCTTAATTGAACTTTTAAAAATTTAGAATTCAAAGAACTTTTTTGTAATTGTTTAAAAATAATATGTCCACAGGGCTCTTAAAGATGTTATTCCAGGAAACAGATCATGTGTGGCACCCCAACATCTCAAATATCTGGAGATTATGACTAAAACTGAAAAATATAAGTACAAATTTTTATATTAACTAGAACATTAGTATATCTAGCTAGAAAAAAAAAATTAAGTTAAGTAGATCTTAATTAAACTTTTAAAAAGTTAGAAATCAAAGAACTTTTGTATTTATTTAACATCAATATGTCCACAGGGCTCTCATAGACTTAACACCAGGAAACGGATCATGTGTGGTGCCCCAACATTTCAACAGACTATTAAAATTAAAATCTCGAGATTGTGGCTAAAACTGAAAAAGGTAAGTACAGATTATATTAACTACAACATAGGTATACTTTAGCTAGTTGTGAAAATATACTAAGTAAATTTAAGTAGAAAATAACTAAAAGTATTAAAAAGTCAGGGATCTTAAAGACTTTACTCTAGGAAACAGATCACATGTGGTGCCCCAACTTTTTAAAAGACTAACAGAAATAAAATTCTGGAGATTCTGGCTGAAACTGAAAAAGATAAGTACAAATTTTTATATTAACTAGACTAACTAGAGAAAGTATTGTTGTACTAGTGTACTACTAGACTAACTAGAATTAAGTATAACAAAACTTAAATTTGTCCACAGGGTTCGCAAAGACGACTTTACTTTCGGAAACTACAAGGAAAACAAAGAATAAGCTATTGACAAAAAAAGCGATGAAGACAATATTCAAGAATGAACTGAAAAGTCGTTGAATAGGATTCCATTCAGTCAAATGATGCAGAGCAATTGAGAAAGACGAACAACAGATCATGTGTGGTGCCCCTACGTCTCAACAGACTAACAGAAATGTAAATCTGGAGATAGTAGCTAAAACTAATAAAGGTAAGTACAGATTACATTAACTACAACATTGGTATATCTTAGCTACAAAAGAAAATATACTAGGCACAACATAAGTAGATCTTAATTGAACATTTAAAAATTTAGAATTCAAAGAACTTTTTTGTAATTGTTTAAAAATAATATGTCCACAGGGCTCTTAAAGATGTTATTCCAGGAAACAGATCATGTGTGGCACCCCAACATCTCAAATATCTGGAGATTATGACTAAAACTGAAAAAGATAAGTACAAATTTTTATATTAACTAGAACATTAGTATATCTAGCTAGAAAAAAAAATTAAGTTAAGTAGATCTTAATTAAACTTTGAAAAATTAAAAATCAAAGAACTTTTGTATTTATTTAACATCAATATGTCCACAGGGCTCTCATAGACATAACACCAGGAAACGGATCATGTGTGGTGCCCCAACATTTCAACAGACTATTAAAATTAAAATCTCGATATTGTGGCTAAAACTGAAAAAGGTAAGTACAGATTATATTAACTACAACATAGGTATACTTTAGCTAGTTGTGAAAATATACTAAGTAAATTTAAGTAGAAAATAACTAAAAGTATTAAAAAGTCAGGGATCTTAAAGACTTTACTCTAGGAAACAGATCACATGTGGTGCCCCAACTTTTTAAAAGACTAACAGAAATAAAATTCTGGAGATTCTGGCTGAAACTGAAAAAGATAAGTACAAATTTTTATATTAACTAGACTAACTAGAGAAAGTATTGTTGTACAAGTGTACTACTAGACTAACTAGAATTAAGTATAACAAAACTTAAATTTGTCCACAGGGTTCGCAAAGACGACTTTACTTTTAGAAACTACAAGGAAAATAAAGAATAAGCTATTGACAAAAAAAGCGATGAAGACAATATTCAAGAATGAACTGAAAAGTCGTTGAATAGGATTCCATTCAGTCAAATGATGCAGAGCAATTGAGAAAGACGAACAACAGATCATGTGTGGTGCCCCTACGTCTCAACAGACTAACAGAAATGTAAATCTGGAGATAGTAGCTAAAACTAATAAAGGTAAGTACAGATTACATTAACTACAACATTGGTATATCTTAGCTACAAAAGAAAATATACTAGGCACAACATAAGTAGATCTTAATTGAACTTTTAAAAATTTAGAATTCAAAGAACTTTTTTGTAATTGTTTAAAAATAATATGTCCACAGGGCTCTTAAAGATGTTATTCCAGGAAACAGATCATGTGTGGCACCCCAACATCTCAAATATCTGGAGATTATGACTAAAACTGAAAAATATAAGTACAAATTTTTATATTAACTAGAACATTAGTATATCTAGCTAGAAAAAAAAAATTAAGTTAAGTAGATCTTAATTAAACTTTTAAAAAGTTAGAAATCAAAGAACTTTTGTATTTATTTAACATCAATATGTCCACAGGGCTCTCATAGACTTAACACCAGGAAACGGATCATGTGTGGTGCCCCAACATTTCAACAGACTATTAAAATTAAAATCTCGAGATTGTGGCTAAAACTGAAAAAGGTAAGTACAGATTATATTAACTACAACATAGGTATACTTTAGCTAGTTGTGAAAATATACTAAGTAAATTTAAGTAGAAAATAACTAAAAGTATTAAAAAGTCAGGGATCTTAAAGACTTTACTCTAGGAAACAGATCACATGTGGTGCCCCAACTTTTTAAAAGACTAACAGAAATAAAATTCTGGAGATTCTGGCTGAAACTGAAAAAGATAAGTACAAATTTTTATATTAACTAGACTAACTAGAGAAAGTATTGTTGTACTAGTGTACTACTAGACTAACTAGAATTAAGTATAACAAAACTTAAATTTGTCCACAGGGTTCGCAAAGACGACTTTACTTTCGGAAACTACAAGGAAAACAAAGAATAAGCTATTGACAAAAAAAGCGATGAAGACAATATTCAAGAATGAACTGAAAAGTCGTTGAATAGGATTCCATTCAGTCAAATGATGCAGAGCAATTGAGAAAGACGAACAACAGATCATGTGTGGTGCCCCTACGTCTCAACAGACTAACAGAAATGTAAATCTGGAGATAGTAGCTAAAACTAATAAAGGTAAGTACAGATTACATTAACTACAACATTGGTATATCTTAGCTACAAAAGAAAATATACTAGGCACAACATAAGTAGATCTTAATTGAACATTTAAAAATTTAGAATTCAAAGAACTTTTTTGTAATTGTTTAAAAATAATATGTCCACAGGGCTCTTAAAGATGTTATTCCAGGAAACAGATCATGTGTGGCACCCCAACATCTCAAATATCTGGAGATTATG